>NW_021680504.1:746870-799691 GCF_001412515.2 Diachasma alloeum
CGCCCCGTCTCATCTTCGAATATCGCAAATTGACAGAATTTCCCAGTGGAGAACCCACAGGACATAAGCACGCTCGTAGTCCCGTGCGTCTCCGTAACAGACTCAGTATAACCTAGCCGCCACTGGGGTAATGCATAAGGCAAAACGGAGAACCCCAAAATGAGGTAGAATCCACGTTGCGCTTCGGTGAGTTATGGCACATTGTTTTCCAAGCCCAGCTGACCACGAGCCACGAAACTTATCCAGTTACACTCGACCTGAAGCTAAACGAAAGGCGAAACAGAATGGGCTTGGTGGATCTCCAAGCTATCCGACAGTGGTACAACGCAGTTCAAAATAGATAGACGCTAACGAGGATCTTCGCTCGAGGCTGTCTATTTTGCCGGCGCACTTGGAATCAGGATGAACGGATGGAGACGGGCTTGGCTACTACAGTCGAATAAGCGGCTCCTGTTACTAAACAATAGCCATCAGTATTCACCTTTACGACATGTCGACAGCAAGCCACCTCGCATCGGGTAGAATGAGACCTCTAATAGATTTTATTACCGTTGGCTCGTGCGAGACCATTAGCTGCAAGGATATTGATGGATTATTTATGTTCAATTTCGAGATTTAACTGGACAAAAAAATTCATTTAGTTTATCTAATCTTCGAAGATACACCTAGGGAGATGATGCATTTCAATGAAATGATACTCTTGATTTGCAATTTTTTTATTCATTTCAACGATAGTTTTAAATAAATTAATTTAATTTAATTTAACTCATAGATTGAGGTAAATGAAAACTTTTTAATGACATGGAATGAATGATTCATTCATTCCAAATAAATCTTCTGTTAGAATTAAATAAACGATTATTGCATTTTATTTTTAATCAATATAGTCTTGATTTGCATCACGGATGCTTTGTTTATATCTGCAAAACTATTCATTTGCTGTGAATGCAGATGTAAATATAAATCGAGTTCAAGTTTCAATAGAATTTTTATTTCTTTGATTAGAGTGAAATTTATTTAATCAAAATGGACCATTTTTTGAGTGTATATGAGGTGATGATCAGTGGATTTAAGCCTTAGGTAGATTGGATTGAGTGAGAATTCATCGTGAGACATAAAATAGTACGATAATGATAAATTATGAAGTACATAAGGGTCAGAATGCTTCGTGATGAAGTATGTTAATGAACAAAAAAATTTTTGAATGCACTTTAAAAAAATTGAAATTTCATGGACCGTCCGAAGGCAATGTGGGGTCGAAAAATCATAGAATTCTAAATTTCACTAAAAATGTAATGGAATTCCAAATTTTTGGGCAGCAAAATAACGAAATATCCTCGAACTCACTTAAATTTTTCATCAAAACATCCAAAATTCAGTGCCAAATGACGCAGAATTTCCAATTAATCGAAAATTGAAAAATTTATTTATCTGAAATTTTTTTATTTCCATCAATTTTCATAAAATAATTGAACAAAAATTTGCAGTTTTCATTGATTTTTTCACGAAATTGTTAGTTTTCAACGACAAAATTACCTGAAAATTCCGTTGAACTATATTTTGACAATAATTTTTAAATTTACTATAAATTTTACTTAAAAATTCTGAACAGTGTGGAATGAGGAGACTAAAGTCCTCAATTCGTGAAGCTCCTAACTCCTGTCGACACCAAAATCTGAACACATCCCACCAAAGGACGATCATTGTTCCCTCCGCAAGCATCACCATTGATTACATTCATCCTGCAGCCCAATGAGATCTCAACATCAAAGACCAACTCCCCAAGTCAGCAGAAATAATTCCCAAATCGATTCACAGCATCAATCCCATTGATCGATAGCCCCCCGAAAATTCGATTTTCCTTTGATCTCTTGATCCATGTACGTACCCAATGGCCGATACGTGACACTAAAGCACAGCCAGGATCAAACCGGTGGGCTTTACATGGTCTATCCCACCGGAAGCCCTCGGATACCGCTACTCCACGTGGAGGTCGAAGGTTCCGCGTTTAATGAGGATGATAGATGCGACGCGATGCACACCATTTCAGCCACCCAGAAATGCTTTCGGGCGTTACGGTGAGGCAAAACACGTGCTTGGTGAATGTGCAGCTTGGATAGGTAAGATGAAGTGAAACGCAAGAGAGAAAGGTTGCTCGCGTGGGCAAGAACAATGCCTTATGGCTGCATACGTACCCTGGGAGGTACTGGTAAATTGTGCCCGGCTGCATCGACTATTTTTCCTGCATCGCAAAGAATGAGTTGGAAAAATACCCAAATGCAGTCATCCCTGCACTGTTAGAAAATTACTCTTGAAATTTCAAGTAAAAAATCTTCAAACTTTTAACAATCACTCATTCACACGAAATTTTCATGTATTTTGTTATTGAAAAATCATTTGAATTCTGGAGTATTCAATGGAATTGCAATTTTCAGGTCCACGTGATGATGAAAATTATTAAATAATTTGAAAATTCGAGCAACAATTTCCCTAAATTTTCAATCCACTGAAAATTCAGTCAGATGAGATGTTCAATTTCCGTGATGAAACAAATGAGACGACATAATGTTGAAAAAGAAGATCCTCGAGTAAGACATCTAGCATGTCTACAATCCATGTCGTAATGTCTTAATTTCTCTCTACATTATAAAAATCCAAATCGACTTCTGGTGATAAAAATTTGATACTTGAAATCAAGACTCCACAATTTGGGGTCACAAGGGTCAAAATAAGAGTCATGAGGGTCAAAATAAGGGTTATAGGACCAGATTAAGGGTCGCAAAGGTCAAAATAAGGGTCACGATGGTCAAGATAATGGTCATGAGAGTCAGAAAAGGGGTCGTAAGGGTCAGATTAAGAGTCACGAGGGTCAAAATAAGGGTTATAGGACCCGATTAAGGGTCACAAGGGTCAGATTAAGGGTCACAGGAGTCAGATTAAGGATTATGAGGGTCAGATTAAGGGTTACAAGGATCACGAGGGGTATAATGAGGGTCACAAGGTTCACAATAACGATTATGGGAGTTGGCGAGCGGTGTGAACACGGGCGTGATCCCTAGTAAGACACTAAAAATGACTCAAATGTGAGTAAACAATCACCGAAGAACAGAGCAAAAGTGTCTCAATTCCAGACGCTCGTTTCTGTAGTTTCAACACTAATCCCAATGTATATTCATCCAACCGAGGGGTTGGACACTAGGTACCGCTTCCTCGCTGTCTCCTCCTGCGGCTAGCATCCCCATCCTTCATAGTTGGTTAATCAGCTCCTGCTCTGTACACCCTAGGACATTGATATATCATCTTGTGTTTTACAACGAAACGGTCATAACTCTGATCCCCCAATTAGAAAATCGTCTCTGGATATACGCTCGACCATCACCTGGTCCTTACTCGTTCACTTCCAGTACCTGCAAAGTGGCGATAAAGCGACGAGCGGTATTACAGCATTTTCGCCCGTCTCTTCTTCAACCCCTCTCTTGGGACTGATAGGCCACGGTTAGTCGTTGCCATTGTCTAATCTCACGATAAAGAGCAGAGCCGCGCTGCATGAAGATGGGTAAAAGCGTTGTAATATCCAATCCCTCTACTCATCACCAGCTGACGTTAATCGTGAAACTCGGAGTTCTGGGCTTCACATTTCTGGGGCAAGAAGCCCAGAAAGGGATTCATTTGAATCAGATGAGAATCTTTCTTTGAATTTTTTTACTTATTTCAAAAGAAAGAATTTAATTGTAGCGAATCAATAGTTTATTGTTTGCAAATGAAGAGTTTTCTTTTAAGAAAATCACATTTCCATGTATTTTCATGTTCCACTTTACGTGATTCTCCCCTAATGAGGATTTTATTTTTTTTCGTTCATTTTTTTTCAAATCAGTTTCAATCTTCGAGCGATAGTAAGTTATAAGTAACAAATAAATTTTCATTATGTTGGAAGAAAAATGTATTTGACTTAAATCAATCATTTTTTTGGGTGTGAACTTGGACTGCAAGAGATAAAGTTCCAAATTTTTTTTAAGTATTAATTTCTTGGTTTATATGCCAATCTATTTATTCAATTGATGATTTACTCATTCATTAATGTATTGTTTACAGAATCAACAGCACCACTGTTGGCTGAAAATTCTGGTACACTTCTCGAAAATTTCTATCACAATATAGTTCCACTGAAATTTTAAGGAATTTTCATTGAAAATTCCAAATTTTACGGAAAAATCAACGGAAACTGTAAATTGAAATTCACTTATTCCATGAAAATTAATAGAAATCGATGTAATTCAGGTGAATATATTCTTGAATTTCCAATTAATTGAAAATTCAACCTAATTCGATACCGAATATTCATCCACGATTGAAAATTCAAATAAATTGAGCAATTCTCGTCTTTTTACTTCTGAAAAATGTTGAATTGCATTGAATTTTCAAAACAATCTAAAATTCCAGGAATTTCGAAAATTACTGATGAATTATCCATGAAATTTCAATTTTTTCAAAACAATGTTTGATAAATGGTCAAATTAAACAGAAATCTATTCTCCTTCTCTCTTCAATAAATTGACGGACTCGTATCAAAATATCCCATACGTGTCTTCAATTTCTCTCTCCCCGTGTTTATCTGCGTTTTTGGATGAACCTCACGTATCCCCTCACCACCAATTCCTAAAACCATACCTTTCATCAATCATCACCTGAACATCGCCGCTGTAGTTTCTAAAAGCCTCAGTTGTGATGTTGATGAAGCCTCTCCGCGCTCGTGATTGAGTGCCTATCCCCTCCATATTCCGCTACCAAAACACTCCCCCCCCTGACACAGATTTTGTTCAGCGAATAAATAGTTATCCCCCGTGTCACTAAAATTGCTTTATACGACTCCTATTTGCGGTCATGCAACAGCAATTACCTCAGTCGTATAATGAAAATGTGACGATTCTCGGCATTTCGTGGCACAGCACTATATCAAATTGTACGATCAATACGTAGCATTAACCTCGGGAAATATGGCACTGCCAAACGTTCATAGCCTCAATAGCAACGTTTTATCGTCCGACGAATGTGCACCTGGCACGAAACACGACGACATACCTAGCGATGCCACAGAGCTGCCAGTTGCACGTACGTGGCCCCTCCTTGGGTTATAACAACCCGAGTACCAGTCCTGCATCGAATGGTGCGCCTCTTCTTCCCCGTTGTCTCTTGGCCTCAAGCCGACGAACTAGGCTTTATTCCGCTTTATATCCAGGTGATACACCCAACTGGTAAGCATATCTCGGAGGGGCTTCAACTCCAGACGCTCAAATCCCCGCAAATTTTAATGCAAATCCCGTGGCCCCGGCTCCTCTGTATTCCTCAAATAAAAATATAAGGTAGAAAAAAAAAATGAATGGTCCTTCTGACTTATGAAATGGTCCACTTGGTCATGCCGCGGGGAAATAATAACTTTTGTGGATTTTTATGTGTCCCCTGAAATTTTTTATGAATCAGAGAGTGAAAAAAAGAAATCTTGAGAGTACTCTCTCCGACGAGGTGTGTGACGGGAATACATTCGTCACTGACGATTCTCTTATTTCGTAAAAATAGCCGAAAGGTGTGAGGAATCGAGATGGGAATACGAATGTAACTCCAGGGAGTTGGTCACGGAGCAAGGAGGCTTTGGCCCCGGGTTGATGATCTCCACGGTTGGACGCATCTCTACCCACACACCAGTAATCTGAAGGATAACCGTGGGGGGAGTTGGAGCTCCAACACAATGGCTGATTAAGCCGCTTCCAAGCAGTGTCCGAACATTGTCTCTGTAACCTCAATCATATGTACGTACGACACTGCGGTTTTCTCGACTATTCTAGCGTACTACCTTGCAATCCTGTTAGACGAGGGCGCTTGCTTACGTAGGTGCAGACGGACTGTCTGGTACACCGTGAATCTGCTATTGTGTTGAGTGGATGAGATGTTGACGAGCATTTGCGATTGAATTTGTGAAGGAGAGGTTTTTCAATTGTTGGGCGAGGCGGGGTGAGATGGACTCAAATGAAAAATTCTTAGCATTCAATTTAGATGAGTAGAGTCTTCTGGAATTTGTCAATATTCAGAGAAATAGTCCATTTGAATAGTTCATTTAAATTTTATTGAGATCAAATGAATGGGATTATTGGAACTTGAGATTTATTTTTATTCGTTTTGTTTTATTCGGAGTAAATCAATCGTTGGTTAAATATAAACATGTGTTTCTTTGGATGAGATAGAGACTTTATTGCACTGTCAGTAAACAATTGAATTTTTATAAACAGTTGGGGGAAAAATTAGGGATTTCCAAGTTTTACTGAAAGTTCTATGAAAAATCTCATTTTTTGAGCTGCAGGAAAGGAAGAACTCCCTAATTTAATCGAATTTCCAATGAAATGGTGAATTTTCAATAATGATATTTCTTTAAATTTTACTAGAACTTAGACTTGATGAAAATTTCCAAAAAGTGTAAAAAACTGTAAAAGTGAAGTCCTTGTTCAGACGGCGAAGAGAACGAGTTTATCAATACGTAATAATTCTTGATTTGGACTTATTTAATTCAATGAATTCATTATTCATTTCATACAACTAAAACATGTTTCTGCAAAAATATTGTCGAAACGAATACAACAATTTCAAATTAAGAGTTTATAATTTTATCCAAATTTTATTCACCTACACAGGAATAAATAAGGCCTTAAAAAACATGATTTAATTCATGTCTTTGCGTCTCAATTTAAGATGCAATTTTCCCCCGTGCATGCACGACTACAGGTCTTCACCTCCAAAAATTCACCCGAGGAAATAAAGCACTCCTCAAAGACTCGAGTATTCCAGCGCTTGTCCAAGTGTGCGCACGCGGTTGAGACACACCATGAATACAGGAAACAATGCGGCGAAGACAGCGCCGTTGGATTAAATACCCGAGGCGTTGGATGCCACTGCTATTTACGTTTTGCCTGGCAGTCCCCCCTCTCTTTTCTCCTCTAAATGAAGGTGACGACGAGGCACATTTAACAAAGAGGCAAGACCGAGTTAATGGGCAGACAGTCGTGCTTTATTTCTGCTTGCGAAAGCCTCTCCTCCCCCACCGCTAACTTCACTACAAATTAATCGAGCAGCCTCAGCACTGAAGAGACTCCTCCAAGGACCACTTGTTTCCTCCGTTTTTGAAATCGACATCTTCATCTCCCTAGGCAAATACAAGGTCAACTCAGCATTGTATGCTGCGTAAATGCCCCACCCCCTGGAGCAAAAAAATTTATCACCGAAGAACAGCCCTGAATAAATTCACCTCCGTCGTTTATTCCGCAGCGTAGAATCACGTGGAGGTGTGGCATTCAGGACCTCGTAAAGGAAAAAAAAATTTGTGAATCAGTATAATCGAGACCAGCAAACTCCCATCATCAGACATTCACACCCCCGAGAATAACAATCATTCATTTTTCCATCTGATTCCCAACCCACAAATGATAATATCACCTCATTATGCATTTCTATTTGCATTCATGCCTCACTCCATGACCCACCGAATTATTATTCCACTACAAAGGATTTTATGATGATCTGGAAAAAAAGTGCGGAATACGAAAGTAAAAATCGCACGCCTTCACCTTCTCCCACAGCGTTGTTTACATACGAGTGAATACATATGCACATTGTGGAATACGAAATTTACAATCGACGAATATGGTATTACCGTTTTGGCGCGCATCCTTCTTGTTATCGCGACGGGTGAGACAAGCGCGATTTGCATATCGGTAGTGTTCAATGGATTTACCTGGCGTGTGCGGCAATCCGCACGTGTTTGTATCTCGCCGCATGGGTTAAGATCCTGGGATTTCGATTTCTCTCCCCCTCTTCTAGATTGTGGGAATAACCAATGGTACGACGCTGTCATGCTGCGTTTTTGAAGAATTAATGGGTTGCCATTATCTCATCCCTCCACCTCCCGCCCCCGTGGGCTCATTCACCGACAGTGTGTTGCAGTAACTGACGGCTGAGTGCGTTTTATCTGAATCATGCGTTGACACGAGAGTGTTACGCAAGCTGGAATGAATGGTGGCCTTGCTCTTGTTCAAGGTTGAAATGCGCCAATTAATGAACATTGCATAGGGAAATGATGTTTGCCAGGGATTTTCTACATGTGAGTGAATCTTTCAGTTGTGCTACATTGCGTAATTCTTGTCATGCTGGTGGGCGCAGTTCTCCGGGAGTTTTTAGGATACTTCGAGGCTGCACTGTTGAAAATTGTTAACAAATGATAGTTCTACGGAAATTTCAGGGAATTTTGTAATTGAAAATTCACAATTTGATGAAAAATCCAGTGGAAACTATGAATTTCAGTTTGATAATTACAGGAAAATTAATAGGAATCAGGAGAAGGCATGTTAATTTTTTCAATTAATCGAAAAATAATATGTGATTTCTATTTGCTAGACCAAATGCGCACGCTGATCCCATTCACTTGGGAAGAGCATCCGTTTCTTCTTTAAATGCCTGATAAAAATGAATGATACATAGAACAAAAACCCAATAATTTTGCTTCTTTGATGAATTTTCTTACACTATTCAAAGTGACCCGATCAATGTCTGTAATTATTTAAAAATAAGGAAAGTGTTATGAATCCATTTCTTCAGACAGTAAACAAATGTTCTTGAATTATTCAGAAAATCTGAGAGTTCTCTCGACAACTGAATAATTTTCAATATTTTTCTCGAATGAAAAAAAGAGATTTTTCTAGAATTTTCAAGAAACGAGAATTAAATTCCTGTCATTCGTGAAGGAATTAAAACATAAGAGACTGTAGAAATTTTTTTAATGAACGAACGTCCACGATATTAATTAATAGTTTCATGTATTCACCGATAATTAAACCCGATTCATTCCTTAACATAAATTCTACATTTCCACAAGTATTTCATTGAATTGATAAAAAAAAATGTCATACTCAATTTCAAATTTTTTGATGGACAAAAATAATTTTTGGATGTACGTGAATGTCTACCTCCCCCTGATTTCCCCACCCGTATCAGGCTACGCAGATGTGATCCTCTGCGTTCCTTAAACCCACAGTGGCTTAATCATCTCAAACATTATCTTAAGCCCCCAACGATTCATGTGGACAAATATTGCATCAGCAATAGTACATATAGTATATTTATACCCCCTGAATCCATTAATTGCAATAAATAATGCAAATCGCCCACCCAACTTATTCATTTCCGCTGAAGTAGAAGCCCGTTCCGGCACTTTCAAAAGAATCACCGTGACGAATATCACTAGCAATATCGTTGACGTGCCGTGGATTAATAAATAATCATTATGCAGCAATAAATAGTACAACTGGGCATCCAGACCGGGGCATCTGCACGGGTGTCTCCAATTATTAATGGCTGAGTACATTCAAGCTTGTGGTGGACCGCACGTGGAGTACTGGCCATGGCCAGTGGCTTTTGCCTTGGCATGAGCGTCACGGTGAACTGCTGTACCGTACTCCCTTCGTCTTTGAGTATCACAGTTGTACATTTATCATTTCTACATTGGACTTATGCTGTTGGAGTTACAGCTGGAGTTACTACTTTGACAACTTATCTTTCCACTCGGTTGTAAAATACTGGTATTAATCTGGTAATTAGGATGGTATTTTTTATACTTGTAATCACAGAGTTTATCGGCTAGGCGTCAGATGTGTGATGAATTTATATTATCATCGGGAAGTTGGAGGGGGTGGAAACAGTATGAGTGAGGTTTAAATTTACATTTTTACTCTGGAATGGGAACGTATGTTCCCTCCATATGATATCAGAGTCTGCCTCAGTCCAATAGACATTTAATTATTAAAAATTATCGACTTATTTTTTACCAAAATTGATGTTAGTATATCAGAGATAAAATATAGCATGACTTTAAAAAAAAACTCTACAGAGATGCTATAAACTCGAGAAAAAGTATCACTATAAAGTAAAAAGTATTATTTAGCCCCGCTTGCACCAGCTCCGCGTAACGAAAACGTCAGATAAGAGAAAAAGTAAATTTGGATGGTCGGTGGATTATTTTACCCAGGAGAGTATCTCAAATTTATCCCAGGAACAAAATGGTTAATCCAAATGGGGCTACAGGATAAATAAAAAATTATTCGTCGGGTCAAATATTGAAAAATTATGATCCCTACGATATAATTGACCCCGAGGATAAATTTTACCCTGGGGTTTATTTGGATAACAGGGCCTGGAGCAACCAGGCCTTAATATTTGAAATCAAGTATCAAACATTGCATCAAGCATTGAGTTCTGTTCAGCACCTGAAATCAGATATGACGTCTTGAGAGCATTTGGTACTTGATACCAGTACTTCCTCAAGACAAAAGTACTACTAGCCATTGTGCTAGTATTCATATTACCCCATCACTGGAAATTCAACAACTTTCCTCAGCGCAACTCTCAAAAAAGTGCATGGTACAGAAAAGAAACCCAGCAAATTGACATAACGCCAACGAATAACGCGTTTCAATTTATACTACATCATTCGTCCTCTCCATTCACACAGTGAACCAGAGCGTGCTCTGACTTCTTACTTTACCACCTTCACCTCTTCATTCAATTCTCTCGCTCATTGTACGGACACAAGACCCAGCACAATGGACGATCTCGTTTCCCGGAAGTTGGCGTATTGAATGACAGTGAAATGTTCGTCTACATTGTAAGACGCCAGATTGTCAATGTACAATATATCTCGTCCACCCACCACTCACTGGGCACTGATAACAACTTCTCGTGCCAGCATTCACTGGAGATAAACGGAAGATCGATACCTCAAGTTGGTGAATATGAGGGATGATCTGCAGTGGCCAACTTACATTACAAGCTGTACCTGAAGAAGCCACTAGTCACTGTAACGCTGTGTGAAACAACTCGTCGTTCCTATCTCACACCAGTATATCAACCTTCCATGAGACATTGTAACATCGGGCCAAATTAGTTAGCTGTAGGAATCAGAGAGGCGGCAGTTGGAATTGAGGGGGGACTGGTTACAAATCAATGACGAAGTAGTCGGCAAGTGGCGCATAGGATTATCAGTAGAGTGGGCTATAGGTCTTTAGGACACCACTATTGGTTTTTAGTGATATACTTCATAGCTGAGAAAAATTCATGGCAGACGAAAGACGATTTTCTAATGAGTACTGAGTGGATGACGTGTCGTTGTCATTTGGCATCTCAACTTATTCTTTTGGAGACAGCATTAATTACTTATTTGAGCAGACATGCAGTGTCTATATTGTAAGGCGCCAGATTGTAGGTATGCAATACATCTTATCGATGCATCGCTCGTTGGGCAGTGATAGCACCTTCTGATGCCAGCATTCACTGAAGCTGAATACGGATAGTATGAATACGGATACGGATAGTATGATAAACCCAAGATCGATACGTCAAGTTAATAATATGAGGGACGATCTGCAGTGGCCGACTTACATTATAAGCTGTACCTGAAGAAGCCACTAGTCACTGTTACTCTGTGCGAAACAACTCGTCGTTCCCCTATCTCCCACCAGTATATCAACGTTCCATGAGACATTATAACATCGGGCCAAATTATTTAGCTGTAGGAATCAGAGAGGCAGCAGTTGTAGTTGAGGGGGAACTGGTTACAAATCAATGCCAAAGTAGTGGGCAAGTAGCGCATAGCATTATCAGTGGAGTGTGCTACAGGTCTTTAGGACACCACTATTGCTTTTCACTGATACTTCATAGCTGAGGAAAATTCATGGCAGACGAAATAAAACGAGTAAACCAGAAAAAGAAGATTTTCTAACATGTGCCGTGTGGATAACGTGTCGTTGCCATTTGACGTCTCAACTTATACATTTGAAAGCAGTATCAATTATTTATTTAAACAGACACGCAGTCTCATTAAACATATCGTATCTCGCTATTCGCATGCCATCCATATATATTTATAATGGTTATGCGCAATAGTGGAATGGGAATACGAGGGCTTGTGACTGGTACATATCTATAAATTGCCCTCCCCCCTCCAATAAAATCGTTCATCTGTTGGATAACTCGATGGAAATTCTCTCTCTCTTTCTCCCTCTCTGGGGTGTTGAAGCATCGTCGATACAGATTATCAATAACTGCTCGTGTATATCTCGTAGAAGACATGATACATGGAAAAATTGTATCGCATGTCAGTGATACTTCACTCAGGTTTTTATTTACTATTTTTATTTGATCAATTTTTAAACTCACTTGCACTTTTTTTTCCCGACGCTGTACAGTTGAAATATCAATTTTCTCTTCTATCTGTTCTCCCGTCACTTGTTGTCCATTTCATCATTGCTGAATGCTCCTCTCGGTCGATTCGACGTGGAATAGGCGACGATATTGAACATCGGGTGGAAGCCGGCGTTATGTTTATCCCGGAATAGACAGGAATATTGGAAGGGACTGTTACCACTAACGACCTGGCGCGGGCAGTGGTTGCGTCGTTAATCAATCCCATGTCTGTATCGGCGCTACTTCTACTGTTGTGCTCTTTTTCCCCTTCACGGGGAAGATTGCCATCTAACAACTACCTCCTTTTAATCACGCCCGCGCATCACAAACACCGGATGTTAGAACAGCGCGCGCGACTCTGATAGCTTCCGATATAGCTGGTCATACAAGCTGGGGTGTATGAGTGTGTGCACGTTATTCATGTCACAGTGAAGTTCAAAGTTTTTGGTCGAAAGTTTCGGTACACTTGACAATTTTTGGGGAAAATTTCCGCTACATTTGTCGGAAATTTTTATCACAGTTTAGTTCCATTGAAATTTCAAGGAATTTCATCATTGAAAATTCAGAATTTTATGGAAAAGTCAATGAAAACTGTAAATTTAAGTGCAATTATTCCATGCAAATCAGCAGAAATCACGAAAATTTTGGTAAATATGTTCTTGAATTTTCAATTTATTGAAAATTCATCATAATTTGGCACTGAATGTTCATGATTTCATTTAAAATTTAAATAGGTTGAAGAATTTTCATGTCAGTGCTGTTCAAAGATTTGGAATTTCACTGAATTTTCAGTGAAATATAAAAGTTTATGATTTTTTTATGATTATTTCGACAATATTTCTGCGAGAGGTTGATAAAGTCATAAATTCATTTAATAAAAATATTTCAATTGCGTGGAATACATAAAAAAAAAAAATATTGTTTTGGTGGAAATTTGTTGTTGTCCGCATGTAAATTGATTCAACACGACATACCATCCCTTCAGGGAACTCATTTTTTCTTTCAGTGTATATTCCCATTAAAACGATTACCCATTTAATAAAAAGAGAACTACAAATAAAAATCAAGTCCAAGATCAAAATTGTGACTCACCCCATCCAAAAATCCCTGTTCTATTTATACATTATTCATGTTGTCCCTCAATGATCTTTTTATTCTGCAATCTCTCATTTCTCCCCCTTATTCTTTTACCCACCTCGCTTTACTTTAGGCTCGATTGCCAGGTCGTTAGAACGTGTCCCTAGCATTTAATGGTAGCATTTTGCCTGGCATCGATTTCTGGAGCAAAGCCAGTTGAATCACGTACAATGTATAAGTGCGGAACCAATGCACTGTAATGCTCTTTGCTAGGCCTTCCCTCCCCCCCCAGCCCCTCTCCTTTCACCCTTCATCCCAACTTCACCTCCCGGATTTTCGATTTTTACCTTTTTCTAAATGCCACCTTCGTTTTCCTTTTTCTCCACTCTGTATTGTTCAACGTAAATTCACTATTGTTTTTTTATACCTCCGCTCCTGTGTATATACGCTCTTCTAACCCCTTTTTCCAACAACACACGAACGACCAATTAGCGTCGCTTCCACCGATAGAATCGTGTGGTTTTTCCACGATCTTCTAGCGATCTTGATTTCGCTACCGTTATACTCGATCACGCTGTGTGTTGCCGACACTATAGAAGAGGTATTAAAAATACACGTCAAACGTGCACGCGCTGAACACCCTATTATTTACGGAGTTTTAAGTGTGTTGAGAGAGTGAAAGTCTACGAGTCATGGGAAATAGTATGAATTAGACTGAAATATTCGAGGGAGATTGTGCGTGACTTGCACTGAAAAAATTAGTGTTTCAATTACTACATTTGTCCCCTTTTTTGAAGCGTTTGGGTGCCCAGATTGAAGTTATTTTTAGTGTTTCAAATTAAGACATTAAGACATGCAGTCCAGACATTCTACGTGTCCTGTTCGATGATGTTTTGGTTTAAACCTATGATGTCTGATTTGTTTTCTCAAATACTTCATTTATTTTTTCTTAACAGTTCACTGTTAACAATTTTCAATGACAAAATTTCTTGAAAATTCATAATTTGATGGAGAAATCCTTAGAAACTGTGAATTTCAGTTTAATTATTACGGGAAATTGATGGAAAATGAGAAACATTCAGAGAAATCTCTCTTTGAATTCCAGTTTCCTCTGAATTTTCAGAGAATTTTGAAATTCCATTGACTTTTTCCCCTTAAATCGAATTTAAGATCTTTTTCCGGAAAATTCAGCCAAATCTTTTTAAGAGTGTTGATCTTGTTGCATAAAACGAGTCAATCATTTGTTCACTAATAATCTTAATTACGTTAAAAACTGCGGTCATGAAATTGAATTTGCAGAGGTAGGAAGATAAGGGTAGAGGAATACCTGTGGTTAAAAATATTGATGGAAGGTATTTTTCTTTAAACTAATATTTAAAGTTTAATTATACTATGTTTCAGTTTATTTGACATATCCTACCCTCATCCCTCTTCCGACTCTCTCAGTAAATTCAAAACTTCAATAAATCGAACCATTCAGGTCCAGATGACAGTGAAAATAATTGAAAATCGTGAAAATTCGCGCAAATTTCCACGTAGAAATGTCAATTCATTGAAATTTCACTTCAATATGATCTTCAATTTTCGAATTGAGTTTGACAATTCAAACTGTCATGCACATATAGAAATATCAATGATCGTCCAACCTGGGAAACGCTATTCAATCTCTAAGATGAATACAAAAAATCGATGAAGAATTTGATCTCAAATTAAATTTAAATCTACAACATTGAAAATCCAAATGCAGCTGTTCCTCAAAATTCAAAAAATCACCAACACTGTAATTGAATTACGAATACGATTAATTGCCTCTCAGATCTGACGGTTCAATGACACTCTTGGACAAGTGTAATAGATCATTCCCTTTTTCGTTGAGCGAGGAGCAAAAATTCTCGCATCACGTAGACACGGGTAACAAGACGCCAAGAAAGATTGCTGTTGTCCAAGTAAGCTGACCACCATCGTGGACGATGCGCTCTAACGAGGGCGAGAAATTCTCACGTTTCACAGTGGGTCAGACGCGCTGTACATGAAATTGGAAATTTGGTGCAATTGTAGGGGAATTATGTAAAAATAAACAGCAGATTAAAGAGCCCAACGAACTAATGAGACATTTTCTTTTTTCAAACAGCATATGTATCAGACATTCGAGGTTTGGGATATCTGAAGTGCATGGGGTATAATGGGTCAGCTGTTCGATAAAATGTTAATAGAAAAATTTTATTCATACATACGTGAATGAATTTGAAACATCACATTTGAAGAAACCGTCAGAAAGCTCACGTTCGGGGAAATTCATGAAAAATTAGAAGTTTTCAACAATCGCCATAAAAATAAAATCAACGAATACAGCTATCGTAATCATATTTTAACTTCGACTTAATGACATTAAAAAACACTTTAAGCTAGCATTGAATTCATTTGAAGCATGATATTCAAAGATATGCCGAGAATTCTGATTTTCAAAAAATACCAATTTTTTGTAATTTTCAAATAAATCAAAATAACTATTATTGCTATCGCCTTCATCTTCGAACTCGGTCAAACCGACATCCAAACAAATTTCTTAAGCCATCATCCAATCAATTCAGAACATTTTGTTAGTCATGGTGGGACAACCCATTTTCGAAAAAATTCGCAAATTAAAAAAACTAATCGATGAAGTAAATTTTAATTAATGGCGATTGATTGGGCTCAATAATACCTACATTAGAAAAGAAAGATTCAATTCCATCCATACATTAGCGAAGAATTGAAGGCAAAAAATCCAAAACTTAAATTTGAATTATTAAAAAGTTTCCATTCGGAAGCAAAAATTCTACAATCAAAATTTCCAAAAATCCAGACAAGCATCAGCAAACTGCGGCCTCCAATGACTGTAGCGCACAAATCTCGGATTATTCTGCACAGTTCTATGCATACAAACGCTTTGAGTGTAGCGATTATAGGGCACCGCAGCGCTGACTCGTCCGGGCCATTTATTTCGCTCAATGGAGACGTTATTGTAATGGGCCGGGAGTTGTCTCATATCGCTAAGGGAAATTCTCAAGAGTCCTACACCGGAACGGTTTTCTATGCTGTCTTTTGTACTTCGCTGAACGTGGTGGTAAAGCTCCATACGCAAGAAGATATTAAACTGAAAATCTGTAGATCCTTGATAAGGGTAGACGGTGTCTTTACCATAATGTCTTCTGCTCTTCTCCTATTCTCAGCGCAAAATGGCTATGGAGATAGAGTTGAATGTTTTTTAGATTATATTGTGAGATGTGTACATGGTCACTTATCTGATACAGGCAGCGATGGCGGCCGGGATCATTTTGGACTTTTAGATTTCTTTTAGCATCGTGAGACTTCATATTATGCAGTTCATTTTAGAATGATTTTTCGTTTCCTCTCGGAATTTATTCAATTTACTTCGCTTCATCTGGCGATAACAGATAATAATTTTAATTGTTTGATAAGATGAAGGGACTCTCACTTTCATTTTATTTGGAGGACCCCATTCATTATACGAACAAAAGGAATGTTTACAGAATTTCTAGAATTTCACGTCATGATGAAGTGCAATTGATTTATTTTACAATATCCTTGGCGATGGACTCTTCAATATTAAAATAATTAAGTCTTCAGCTCTTGTCTCATTCTCAAGACAAAATGGCTATGAAGATAGAGTTGAATGTTTTTTAGATTATATTGTGAGATATGTACATGGTCACTTATCTAATACAGGCAGCGATGGCGGCCGGGATCATTTTGGACTTTTAGATTTCTTTTAGTATCGTGAGACTTCATATTATGCAGTTCATTTTAGAATCATTTTTCGTTACTTCTCGCAATTTATTCAATTTACTTGGCTTCATCTGCCGGTAACACATAATAATTTGAATTGTTTGATAACATGAAGGGAATCTAACTTTCATTTTATTGCGAGGACGTCATAAATTATGCGAATAAAAGGAATGTTTACAGAATTTTTAGACGTCATCGTGAGATGAAATTAATATTTTCCACTGTGAATTAAATTAACTTGATTTATTTCACAATATTATTGTGGTCAAGCCTCAGGTGGCAAAAACTACTGGGGTGTAGACTCTTCAAATACTTGAATAATTAACTCATTTGATAAAAGCTATTAACCGTAGTTATTGATTCTGAAATAACACTGATCATCAATGATTTTGATCACTGAAATTTGGTGGCAAAATCCCTGAATTTCATAATTTTGCACCCACTGCGCAATCGCGAATCCCTACATAATAATCGGGGATAAATTCCTGAAAATCAGTGACATGTACCTGAAAATCAAAAAATTTTCCCTCTTTAAACACCTTTCGACCTCGTCTGCTTCTCTTTCCTCTCAATTTCTCCTCAAGATTTCAAACAATTCCATTTTCAACCCCACGAAATGAAACACTAATTCTAAATTACCTCGACCACAATGACCCAGGCAAAAATCGGCGACTTCACTCTCCCAATCACTTCTCCTTTTTCAATATTCATCCATCCACCAACAGACTAGCTCCCTGCGACAGCATTGAGAATCAACTCATTGATAAAATAATAACCGATCTCTTTCGCACCACACGTGTAGCTCGAAGTGTTGGCTCATAGCTCTGGGCTAAAATACCACAGCGAATATCCCACAAACATGTACACACACTTCACCCAGACAGCGTCGAATACCCTGGTCTATGAACCAGCTTGAAAACTCTAACCCCGTAAGAGAATAAAGTCGAGTGCGCGTTCTTATCAGGAGAATGCCTCCGGCATATAACGCTTCGTTCCACTTTGCACCTATACAAGACCCGTTTTATCTCCATCAACGTGAATGAGTTTTAACTCCGATCGAGTCTTCTGTTTGCATCCACTATTTTTTCACTCTCTCATTTTATTCCACCCCCTCCCCTCCCCGACCCCGGGGAATTCTGAGCTTATTTCATTAGAGTATACTTCCGGTGTATAGCAAAACTTTTTTATTCATAACATGATGCTCATTGTGCTTTCCAACTTTTTCTGTTGCAGGTAAGCTTTCAATGAAAAGTGGCAGCGAGGGGAAAAAAGGGGGATCAACGTAGCGAGCGAAGTTTAGCTGATGTGAAGGTATCGTGATGCGGATTATGTCGTCCTCCCATTACCGTTTTCATTTTCATAATCGCAAAAGAAACCCAGAAGCACATCCCTTTGACCCCTTTGTAGATGAATAATCTCCATAAGCACATTCACCGTGAACTGAGCCACACCAAACATCTGATACGTAAAGTGAAAATAGAAGTGAGGGTGGCCTTTGATAAACAAAAAACCGAGTGATACGGGAGAAAAATCAAGTTGAACAAAGCAAGTCAACTGAACGGATGAAACGTGAGTGGGTTTTACAAAATCTCTCTGTAAAAGCTGATGTTCCAGCGTCAGTGGTGGTAGCTCGGTGCTTCTCCTCCGGTAGCGCTGCATTCAACGTGGCGTATCGGTGTGTCTTACTCGTGCAGAAAACTGAAATACCCCTCAGAAAACACCCATGAACACAAACTCGGGGGGAGTGGGGCGGGGGGCTCACTTCCTTCCAAGAGCCACTTAGAAGAAAAGAAGATGAAAAATAGAGGACGCGCCGGTGAGGTTGTGTACTCATACCTTGCGGCAGTGGCGGTAAAGCATGCTCAGGTCTACGATCACCCTTGGTGTACTCTTTTTTACCTCAGTCTAACCAAGATGAAACACGCTTCCCAAGAGTAATTTCCGTGCAGATTGAATATGCTAATGGTGAAGCACCGGTGAACGATTAAAATTAGATTATATCCTATTCGTAACGCGTCTGCAACTCAGTCCCATTGATCTTGAAACCTAAAGTTCCCTTCAGGCGTAAGACCCGCGCGTTTTTATGGGCGCGAGAAAAAAAAGTAAAAATTGAAGAGGAAAAAGAGCATTCTGGGAAATAACGCATTTTTATTGAATGAATATTTTCATTTGAAATTTATCTGTTCGCTTTAATAGTATTTTTCACTGTTAGAAGAAAATTGGAATTTCAGGGACAGTTGACTAGGAATTCTCAGGAGAATGACATTGAACTTGGTTCGAAAAATTCTAAAATTTCATATTTCACTGGAAATTCAATGAAATTGTAGATTCCTCAATAATAAGAATTCCCGAAGTTCCACTTTTAAAAAACTTTCATGTGAAATTTCTGGTGCAATTCTTGGACATTTGTATGCCACTATTGTTCCACTGAATTTTCAAGGAATTTAATCGTTGGTAATTCAAAATTTTATGAAGAAATCACTGGAAATCGTAAATTTCAGTTGAATTATTTTAAGAAAATTAGGGGAAATCAGGAAAACTTGGGTAAATATATTCTTCAATTTTTAATTAATTGAAAATTGAAGAAATATTCACCTGAATTTTCCTAATTTCTATTAATTTTCATCGAAGAATTGATCTGAAATGTCCAGCTTCTATTCACTTTTCCAGATAATTTCGGAATTTCAATCACAAAATTCCTTGGAATCTAGTAGAACTATAATGTTATAAAAATTCCCAGGTTGTGTACCGGAAATTTCAGTCAAAAATTTAAATAAAATTGTCTTCATGATATGAAACAAATAATTCCCCGATTCAAATGAAGCGGGCAATTTAAGGATATCCAAGTACTTTGGCCATTTTTTCTCCAGTATAATGCTGTCTACTTTTGTAGCCAAACATCAGAGCTTTCATTTGATCCCCAGTTGACTCTACGTTTCCGGACATTTTACAATGATTTTATTATTTAAACTATGCAGGTCTGAATTTTGAATCTCGATATTGAACTATTGGGAAACATTAAAAATCTAAAAAAAAATTAGGAAGTTTACTTATGGATAAAGAATGATGAAATAATTAAAAAATTGCAATTTTTAAAAATTAGGAACATTTTCTATAAATAATTTACGACAACAAATGTTAAAAACATAATAATACTATGCATTATTTTTTCTTCATGTCCATTATTATTAATAATTTGAATGACGCTGAATATTTATGATTTTTTCGATTTTTTCCCACGCAATTTAACAAACAAATTTTATAAAAGATACTTGGATATCCTCAAACAAACCGACCCATTTCGTTCAAATAAACTCCATATTACTCGAAACCCATTCGACAGGAACTGCCCCACAATTGTCGTCTAATTTTCCCCCACAAAAAAAAATCCCTCATCACCCGAACATCATTATCACATCCGTTTCTCATTTAAATACATTATCGTCCTTTAATCGTGTCATAAAATCATCACTAATTTCATGAAAACAACCAACTTGGCCTTCAACACGTCATCACTTTTTCTCGTGCATCCGCGACATGCATCCGACTGTGGAGAAAAAAAACTCTGGGAGGGGCCCAGGGTAATGAGGAGCTGTTGCCGATATTAACGAGGAACTCCGCAAAAAGTTGCTTCGCGTGGTACATGCTGAGGCGGGCCCCTTTTGGTCCCAACAGGTTCAGCTCCCCTCCCCCCCCCCCGGCCCCTGTAATTCATGTCGCGACTTTTACGAAATAGAGGAGATGTTCAGTCATGATTGATGACGCCGTGCCGACTCATTACTCACTCCTCGTCGTCTTAGGGGGGCCCTCAGTTATGTCGTTCATTGATTCAAATTAGTTAATGCCTCGTGCTCCATTGAGATTCCCCGAAGACGAAGAAATCGCCGACAATAACACTTTTCAATGGCTATTATCAAATTATTATGAAGTGCAATAGTTATTGTTATAGGCTCCAGTTTTTGGGAATTATTTTATCAACATTTTATTTTTCAGTAATACAGCGAATTTACGTGAATTGTGGTTAATTATTACAATCTCGTTGCTTAGACTTTTTATTCTGTTGCTTTCGGGTCACTCGTCGTTAGCAGCCGTATCGGAGAAAAGATTTACGTACCGAGGAGTTTACCTGGAACTTACACCTCAGGGAAGGGTCAAAATAAAATAAACTCGACTGTCGNCCCCCCCCTCCGGCCCCTGTAATTCATGTCGCGACTTTTACGAAATAGAGGAGATGTTCAGTCATGATTGATGACGCCGTGCCGACTCATTACTCACTCCTCGTCGTCTTAGGGGGGCCCTCAGTTATGTCGTTCATTGATTCAAATTAGTTAATGCCTCGTGCTCCATTGAGATTCCCCGAAGACGAAGAAATCGCCGACAATAACACTTTTCAATGGCTATTATCAAATTATTATGAAGTGCAATAGTTATTGTTATAGGCTCCAGTTTTTGGGAATTATTTTATCAACATTTTATTTTTCAGTAATACAGCGAATTTACGTGAATTGTGGTTAATTATTACAATCTCGTTGCTTAGACTTTTTATTCTGTTGCTTTCGGGTCACTCGTCGTTAGCAGCCGTATCGGAGAAAAGATTTACGTACCGAGGAGTTTACCTGGAACTTACACCTCAGGGAAGGGTCAAAATAAAATAAACTCGACTGTCGCGTCAATTATCTTGTACAGATGGAACGATTTAGCTGCTGTTAAGGAGGCTTCTTAAGTACGCTGTTAAAAATTTTTGTCTGAATTTTCTGTGTCAAATTTCGGAAATTTTTATCGTATTCAAGTTCCACTGAATTTTCAGGAAATCTTGTCATTGAAAAATCAAATATTCTGTGGAAGCTCAGACAAATCAGGAAAATTCAGGGAAAAATTAAAATTCGTGTCATTTTGTTTCTGAATATTCAAGTTTGACTGAAAATTCAATCAAGTTGTGTAATTTCCATCTCACTTCCACTGAAAACTCAGGAATTTCCGTGGATTCTACTTAAAACGTGAAATTTCATAACCATTTTTTCCCTAAATCCGAATCAATGTCACTCTCTTGAGATTTACTATATCTTCCATGAAATTTCGAAAAATTTCTAACAGTGTAAGAAACCTCGTTAACAGCAACTGGACTGGTAGAAATTTTTAGAAAAATAAGCAATAGTTGCACTTGAATTCAATTTCAGATCAAATCGTTCATGGAATCTCTCATTCAGGGAAATTGTTGCTTGAATTTTCAAATTGTTTAAAAATTTTCATCATCCTGTGGACCCGAAAATTGCAATTCCATTGAATACTGTTCAGTCATGATTGATGACATGGTGGCGACTCATTACTCACTCTTGGTCGTCTTAGGGGGCCCTCAGTTATGTCGTTCATTGAATCAAATTAGTTAATACCTCGTGCCCCATTGAGATTCCCCGAAGACGAAGAAATGGCCGTCAATGGCCACTTTTCAGTGACAACTGGGTCACGGTTGTATTGTTTGTTTGCATGTCTCTCGTCATAGAAATCTTTACGACTCGCTAACGACCGCGATATTACAATCCAGTGTTCATGTCACACGCTATCTCCTCCGGTTTAAATTGTAACCAATTGTCGTTGATACGAGCATGATCCCGTGAATCAAATAATGGTATCCAATTATCATGCCTCACATTATCACGACATATCGTTGAATTAAATCCCGGGTAGTACACCCGTAAAAATAACGACTGCCAGATTTTTTCCTCTATCAGTATTTCGTTAATTGATAAACCCGCCCCCGCTGGATGCCACACCCATATTTTTTCACCGACAAACACAATGAACGGCTTTCAAATACACTTTATGTATTGTTAGCTCCCATTAATTTCCCGCGACCTACAAAATCCACCATTTTCATGATCACAAAACACGTAAACATCGTTTCGAACTGTAATGATTACCTCATAGCTGAACAATAATAATTGCTGGTGCTATTACATTAACTCCAGCAGGATGTTTGTAGAAATTCATTGAATTCTCTGCATACCGGAAAATTTAGGCAGTGAATATTCTGTCGTGGTGATGCAAACAGAAGCCAACGACTTTTTATTACATTTTGCTTGTCTCTACGACTCTGTACTGTTGGAAAAAATTGAAATTCCATAATGGGTAGTGTTTAGTAATTTTGAGGAAAGCGATATTGATGATGATTTACACTGTTAGAAATTTTTAAAGTGATATTGAATCCCATTTAGGGCAAAAATGGTTATGAGATTTCAGGTTTTAGGTAGAAGTCAAGGAAATTCATGAGTTTCCAGTGGAAGTGAAACGGAAATTTCACAACTTGATTGAATTTTCAATGGAAAATTCAATCAAGTTGTTCAATTGGACTATTCAGAAACAAAATGACATGAAATTTCAATTTTTTCCTAAATTTTGCTGATTTTTCTAAATTTTCACGAAATAATTGAACTGTAGAATCAGGTATGCGAATAATTTTCGAATGATCATTCGAACAGAAAATTAATGCAATATTTGATTTATCAATTACATGATTTTCCGAGATTTTATCATTTAAATATGATAAAAATTTACGGAATTTGACACGGAAAATTCAGATGAAAATTTTCAACATTGCAGGGGAGAAAACCGTAGAATTTAAAATTTAATTGAAAATTCATGAGAATTTCAATTTTTTTATTTGCAAAGAACACATGAGTATTCAGTACCAAATTACCCTGAACTTTCAGTCATTTTTTTATTGAGCTGGAATCCCACCTCCGGTTTATTCAGCTATTTTCATTATATAATTGAACTGAAATTTACAGTTTCCATTGATTTTTCCTTACGATTTCGAATTTTCAAGGACGAAATTGCTTGAAATTTTTAACAATCACGCATTCACCGGAATATTCATGTATTTTGTTATTGAAAATTAGTTGAATTCTGGAGTATTTCATGGAATTGCAATTTTCAGGTCCACATGATAATGGAAATTAATAAATAATGTGAAAATTCAAGCCACAATTTCCCTGAATTTTCAATTCACTGAAATATCAGTTAGATGTGATGTTCAATTTCCGCAATGAATTTGAAAATTCTAGGTGTCATTAAAATATCAGTGACATCTAGAATAATAATCTAATATGGAGAATCTGATTATCCTGAATTTCCAACCTCAATGAGAAATTGCATGAACAGTGTGATTTCGTAGTGAATTCAAATTCACAACATTGAGAATTCAAGTGCAACTATTGATTAATTTTCAAAAAATTTCCAGCAGTGTATTGAAAATTCCAAGATTCTTTATCATATTTTTCTCAACCCAGAACATTCAAATCTATTTTACATATTGTCACCTCCCATTCATCAATTTCTGTAATTCCGAAACCCTACCATTGTTCCCCCCATAATGCTCACCATCCTACAAATTATTATCGCCAGTACATTAACTCCAGCCGGATATTTCCCTCAATTCCCCGCATTCTCCGCATTCCAGAAAATTCCCCCACCTCCCCCGTGCTGCCGCAAACAGAAGCGAAAGACTCTTCGTTAAATAAGCATAAGAGCTTTTCACTGCGGTTTTTGACCCTCTCCCCGACTCCGACCTCTACTTCACGTTCAATTCTCGTTTCAAAAGAATTCTATCCAGTTGCTTGCAATGAAAACGCAGTCATGGAGGAACCACTTGACCGCTCGTGGAATTTTCACTTTGAGGGCATCCACACACACATCCGCACTTGTATATTCCCAGTTCATCTATTTTTCAAGCTCAAGTGAAACAATCATCCACGGATCCTGCAACCCGTCTGATTGCCGAATCTCATCAACAATTCGGATTCCCGTGATCCCTCCTTTCTATTTGATCATTCTTTTCTGTCCTTTATTTATCACAGATAAACAGAGATACCTAGCAGAATCGGAATGGGATTGAAAATAATTCATATGGATTCTCGTTTTTTTTTTATTTTTCGTCAACTCCTACCATCCCGTCATCACTGTATATGTTATCCGTAGTGATTGGCACACTCGAGTTCGCTTTTGTTGATTCTGTTGATTCGAGTTGTCCGTGGCCTTTGGGAGTGTATGTCTGTGCGACGCGATGGGTTGCCCCTATATATTTTACCGTTGGCGAATAAAACCGGGACGCTCAATAATTGCTGCGAAGCGCCGAGGGACGCGGTGGAAATTGTGAAGGGGTGGACGCTACTCTCGGATGAGTGGGGAAGAGCTCGGGCGCAGCGCGATCCAAAGTTTCACCCTGCAATTTCCGGTATCGTTCAATCGACAGGAGCACTAATTCCCGGTGGGCGTTACCCGACGAGAGAATCCAGTCGAAAACTGTTGCATACGAATGGCACCCAGAGATTGTCAGGTACATACTGGCTTCGTGGAACAGGTGTACACATACTTGAATTCTCTTGTCTCCTCCCTGTCCCGTTTGCTTTTCCCTTCTAACCGGGTATATAATCCCTGTGTACGTCGAATTGTCCCCTTGTCCCTTGGCTGGAGGCTCTAGTGATTCGGCTGTGGAACACTGACGGCGGCAATTTGCAGGGAAAACCCATCGACAATTCAACTACGGATTGGAGCTGTTGGAGGCAGACAGCGAAGGGAAAAATTTTCTCAATAATGGTAGGAAAGGTGGAACGATTTAGGTGCTGTTCACGAGGTTTCTTCACTATTACCACGATTTGTTAACTATTAACGAATAGTTAAGAAGCCTCTGTAAGGCTACTCAACTATTACCACGTCTCGTTAACTATTAAGGAATAGTTAAGAAGTCTCGTTAACAGCAACTATACTGGTAGGAATTTTTTTAAAAGTGAGCAATAGTCGTACTTGCATTCGCAATGCGAATTTTAATTCAATCTGAGATCAAATCTTTTATGGAATCTGTCGCTCAGGTCGGAAATTTAAAATAATTGGGTTTCGAAATGTTTAATCGTGTCTCGGAAATTGAGACACTTTTTTCCCCATTTTCACGACGTTTGTGTTCTCAAATTGAAGTCATTAAGACATGCATTCCGGTGCTATGATGTAGTCCGGATATTTTAAAATCATGTCATCATGAAAATCAAATCATATTATTTTGCCCCTAGTAAAATCATGTTGTTACTTCCCTCTAACGTGCAATAAGTCTAGTAAAAGAAATAATATTCCGGCTAAAAATTCGCCAAAAAATTGTTATTTTGCCTAGACAGCTTCCATTTTCCACTTGCTTTTTCCTCTCGTAACAATTCCAGAAAATTCAACACACGATTATTAAACTTCAAAGGCATTTTTCAACAAAATTCTTTTTCTGCAATACCTCCCCCAGTCAATGATTCAAATAAAACCACGATTACAATATTTTCCCAAGAATTCGTACCACTCAAACGTGACACGAAAGTTTAACGAAAACGAGGCATTCCAGCTCGAGGCGGGAATAAAACAAAACAGGGCGTAGAAAAGCAGTATCCCGTTTTGCTCAGCGGGTAACGAGCAGCTGCATTGCAACTTCTTTAAGTTGTTCTGAGTGATGTGAGATTGCTCCTGTAGACGACGATTTAGCACAAGGCGCGCGTATCCAGGAGCATTTCGTTTCATTATTTTCACCGTGTGGCAGATTTAAACAAGGCAAAAGTCTCCGCAAAACTCCATTCTTCCGCGGAAATTTATTCCCATGAACTAGAAATTATTTGCTTTACCCATATTTCCGCCGTTTTTTCCACTTATATTTCTCATATTTACTCTCTTTTTTTTCATCCTCCCCCACATTCCAGTTGACGGAACGTTATTCACAGTGTATTTACGAGCCTCGTGATAACAAAGAGTCACATTACACCGTTGCGAGAATCGATTGCACGGGGAAACGCATAATTTTGCGTAAAAATGCAGGCGAGATAAACAAACGTTTATGCTAATTACCACAGTTGTGATGGGAAATAGCGTAGAAGAAAATAGAGGTCGCGAGGGGTGGGGGAGGGGGAGGAGGAGAGGTGAGGATGAGAATGAGGGTTGAGGAATAACGAACGAGTGGTATGGTTGTGAGTAATGCCTCGTGGGTAAGCGGTAACGCCCTCGTTCTTTACCCAGCCCAGCCCACAGGCAGATATTTACAGCTGGCAGTGTTCAGTTTTCACGGTACTATAAGTAAAACGACACGCAATGTCGTGTTTGCCACCAAATGAGAGAGCTTTTACGCTCACCATCGTTCAACTCTGGTGGCATTTCATCCGGTGATGTTGTTGGTGGCGGAAAATAAAAGAAGAGTTGGTGTCGCAGGGGAGTTTGTGGGCAGGGGGTAGACACCTGTGCCTGCTGATGGGTGGCACGGCTGATGAAGTAGGAAAAGCAGTGTCTGATATTGAGACGCTTTTGTCACCTTCTTTAAGACGTTTGTGTCCCCACGAGGATAAGAGTTTTGAAATCAAGAGCCCTGGGTTCTTAAAATAAGAACCGGGAGGCGTTCAAATATTGCGTCAGGCGATTGGGGAGGAGAGGAGGATGTTGCGATGTCACACCATAATTGATGAAAATAATTGAAGAACGGAAGAATGTGCGATATAGTGATATTGAAGGGGAATTCGAAGGGAAAATGAGAATAAAAGAACTTTTTGGGATTAAAAACACTGATGAAAAGTATTTTTCCTTAGAATAATATCTGAAGTTTCAACGCGCTTTTGGTATTGTAGTGAAGTTATGTTTGAATTCATCTGATATTTTCTACCCTCATCACCTTTCCGACACTCAATTCAGAAATTCAATAAATTAGAGGAAAATGGATGTCACCAAAAACGACTTATGATTCCATTTTTTGTTTGCCCAGGCCATTGTTTTTGTGTCATTAGTGGGTTTTTCTCAATGTAGAAATCAAAATTATTGATCATTAAATTCTTTAGAAATTTTGATCAAACGATTCTCATGAAGTGTCAAGTAATTTCGTCATTGAAAATTTCTGGAAGCTCAAACTTTTTTTAATTCCACAGACATTTCAATGAATTCAAAAATTCTTAATTTAATTCAGTAGCGAAGTGGTAAAACGGTATAAGTCAATTTTGACTATTGGCCAGTTTTCAATAAATATCTCGGAATCTAAGGGCGATGGCAAAATTTTTGTTATCATCTTTTTTATAGAGCCGATTAAGAGCTATAACAAATGTAATTACGAAAATTTCGATATCTCCCTTACATTCGAAAATATTTCTCAAAAATTCAACTGGGAGATAAGTCGACTTGAAATTCCAGTTTTAATTATTTTTTAACCCCTGAATCGAATTTAATATCGTTCTCCCAAAGATTACTATCCCCGAAATTTCAAATTGTTTCCAACACTGATCGACATCCAAATAAAGACCTCATTCCATTTCCTTGGCATTGCTTTGATGTTCCCATTTTTCTGAAAAGATCCTCAAGTTAAGGGCATTCATCCTGAATCTTCATTCACCGAATTACCCCTCGCATTTGATACACAGTATTGCCCTCAGTCCAAATAGTTCGCGTCACAGTGTCGAAGTCGTTCCTCAGAATGGGAAAGAATCGAGATGTTCAGCAATTTGTCAGTCTTCCAAGATGTAATCTCCTCTCGAGAATGTCGACAATGAAGCCTTGGCCTGGAATCTATGAGGCAGTCTAGTTTTATTGGTCGCAATATACACGCTGTGCTTCAGATAAACTCAATTCCCCTTCTGGCAAAGTATACCCTCCTGCTGAATCGCCCAGTTGAAGAGCGATCTCCAAGCGATACACTCCTGCAATGACGGAAAAGAGGACCGAAGGGGGGAGGAAAATAGTTGGATAAAAAAGAAATATTAAATGACCCTTTTTGCAGGAATAACTTGGTACGACAGAGGGAGCGGATAGAAGAACGTGGCATATCGCACCGCCACGACCAAGCGGGAATACGAAGCTCGTAACTCGTTGGCACGACGTGCGTGTAACCGGAGGCCAATGGTATTTGGTATCATATTTCAGAATAATACTTGCGGTTATGCGTCTGGACTGTCGCGCTGGTTGCATACTAATACCAATGGTGCTTGCGCTTGCACCTTCTGGCTATATATGCAAGACTCCTTGGAATCGTGCAGCGAATAGAGTCGAAAAAGAGTTCTGTATAGTGTCATTGAATTCCAGCGGCTTTTATTGTATCCGGAATGAAAAATCAGTTTATAAAAATCGAGTTTGATGAATGTGTAAGAGGATAATCACTTTCACATCTAGTATCTCCAGTTACAACATTATGCATTTTAAACATGCATTTTAAACATTCTAGGTGTTTTACTTGAGGAGATTTTGTTTCAAACTTGTGGTGTCTTATTTGGTTTTCCAAATATTTCATTTATTTTGTCTCAATGGTAGACTATGTTACGTGGAAAGAGGCAATCAGTTTTTTTGCTTGAATTAAGATGTCTTGATGACATTAGTTTTTACAGTTTAATGGCTATTTTTAGGCCTCAATTGCACGGAGAGAAATGTTCAGTAAAAATTATGGAACTCGCAATTCGCTCACCGATTATGGGATCGACTCAGATAATTTAAGTGACCGTATCGCAGTTTTTCACAGGCGATTCAGATAAAAATTACGGAACGCTCTGGAAAAATTCCGTGACAATTCCGTAAAATTTTCTACAACCACATTTTGCTCCGAAATTACGGAAAAGATACCTAATCTTTATTGGATATTTCTCTCCGTGTGTTTTCGAGGAATATCTGCGAATCTAAGGGAGATAACGGAATTGTCGCTGCTGAATTCTTGGCAGCACAACTGTACAAATCGACAGACGGACACTAATAAACAATAATTCACCTTAAAAATTAGGGAAAGCGATAACGAAAGTGCAATTTTCCTTCCTTTTACTCGAAAATATCAAATAAAAGTCCATTTCATTAATTTCCGTCATTTTCCAAGATGAATTCTCATTATGTTTTGTTGAGGCCTTCTGCCAAAAATTTCGACCTTCATGTGGGATTTAGCAACGGAATAAATTAAATAAATTCCCAGCGCCCCAGAAAATTCTCTCGAACGAAAAACAGATTCTCTAGGCGATATCCTACGTTCAACCCGAATTTATCGTGCAGAACCGAAAATATACAAAATGTATTCCACTGGGCTGATGAAATTTCTCTCACATGATCGTTGAGTTGAACAGCTCCAGCAACCCATTCTCGAGATCACTACCCATCTGCGTATCAAGGGAGCGTTTCTACTCGTACGAAATGGAATTGCGTTTCGAACGGAATTCCAACGTTTCTCGTTCACTTTGGTTTGCCTTCAAATTATCTATCCCATTCTCCAGAGACGGCGATGTACGGTACCAGGAGAAACCTACCCTCTACTCTAGGACCAACTAGTCATTCGATTATTCCAGGGATACATCGCCAAAATTCAATGTAGGTACCAAATTTATGGATAGTAATTCTGCATCGACCAGTTCCATGAAAAATTGTTATTTCGCGTGCGAAATTCATGCTGTCATTGGTTCGTGTTCATTCGCAATTTACCCTTTTCAATCATGTGTTCCCATTTTCAGGGAATTAAAGTAAACACTTTTCGCAGTTGGAAGTGGAAGCTTTAGCTTTTCCAGTTGCTCAATGAAAACAGTATACAGTGATTTACAGTTTCATTGCCGAAAGTGCACGCGTATCGATGAGACAGAAATACAAAAGGAGAGAGAGAGCATTCAATACGCGTGATGGAGAGTAATGCCTGTAGAACCAGGTAAAACTTGGAATTTTCATTTACCCCGGTGCAATACAGATAAGTCCATTCGTGACTGAGAGATATAATTTTTCTTGCGATAGTTACATTCATGTGTTCTGAAATGGCTTCTTCCATTTCGTTTTGGCACTGGAAAGCGGCAGTGACGTGATTTACAATAAGTGGCCTATTTTCAAAACTCAAGGGATGAAGAAAAAATGTAAATAGAATGCAGTTTAGTGTTATCATTCGTCTTAATCAGGCGGAATGGCCCCACATCCATCTTGTTAAATCTTGATTCGTTCGTGCTTTTCTCGTCCAGAGATTGCATTTGTTCTGGGGATTCATGGGAGATCCTTTTGGACAGTTAAAGGCTTTTGCAAAATCTTCCATGTTTGATAGGGTACCAATGACCCGCAAACGGTGCAGACTGTGATGATCCTCCTCATCCGTTGCTTTTTTCCTCATGAATTCTGGGGTAGCTTTGCTGCACCATAACTGTAATGATAGACATTTATTTCGGGTAATTGGAGGGGTCCCCTAAGGGGGAAATTAATCATAGAAACTCACGCTGGAAAAGAGGATGAAGAATGCTTGCTCGGTTGAGTAGTCCTCGAGTCCTGGTAATTTAGGTTCGGGGGATCCTCTTTTCGGGGTGCGCGATTCGTATGCCTCGAAGGATACTCGAGCTCCTTGATTGTCAGCTATGTTTTCGTGGAGTGTCGTTACACCTATCTGCAATTGTTTTTTTTTTTTTTTCAAAACGGCAAGACATTAACCCAATTACGAAAGGGAATCATAAGATTTTTCTGGTGACTTATCCATTTTCTTTCAATTTATTGAAGTTCTAAATTTATTATTTTAAATATTTTTTTTAATTTTAAATTTTTATTTTTATTTTTTTATTAGGTGTCAAAAGGGTGATGAGAGTAAGAGACGTCGAATGAAGGCAATAGTATCATTGCAGGATCAGAAGGGCGTTCAAATTTTAATTATTATTTTAGGAACAAAAATTTTCCATGAGGGTTTTGATCAAAAAATTCCTTTGCTCTTATTTTACCAACTTCCTAACTAAAATTAACAGTGAAAAGAAAGAATGCAGTATCTGGAAAAACAATAATAGATCCTCGATTAGGACACCGAGAATATTTAGAATGCATGTCTTAATGTCTTAATTTGAGACACTCAAAATGACTTCAATTTGGGGACAACAGTTTCTCCATTTCAAACCCCAGTTTTTCCATTGATGTCTATTCACTCACCCTGTTGTTCCGCCCATACTTTTTATACTGATCGTCAAAGCATCCTGCATTTTCAATATAACTTCCCATAAAATTTGATCCCAATCTCCGGAATCTACCGTTTTCATCATACTGAATACCTATAAAGGTGGAAATATATTTAAAAACTGTAGCCAATGCTCTGCAAAGTTTCACAATTACCTAGGGGATCGAATGCATGCGAAATTTCGTGGCCGGCGATGGATCCGAGCACAGCATAATTCACAACACTGAAACAGAACGGTGGCTTTATCGAATTTTTTATTCAAATGACCCTCATGATCAATCCCACTCACTCTGGGAGGACCGGCGAGAAAAACGGGAGTTGGAACGTTGCCGCCGGCAAATCTGGTGATAAATATTGATTAGTGGAGCGATAGTTGGGGACATTTATTTTTAGTATACAATAAATTACCTACTGATATTGTTCAGAAAAATCCGATAGAATGCATTGACGGTTACGGGATCCCCGTACCACCTGGAAATGATTAACATTGGTTATATCCTCTGAATTTTCAATTTATACTCGAAATATTGTCTCACAGGGTCCGTGTGTCCTTGCTCCTCAGTAATCTGGCTTTGTTCCCTGCTATGAATTTCGCCCAGCTGATAATGTTGTCTAGATAATTCGAAGTTATCGACAGCTGAAATTATTCATGACACTTATCCATTAAGACGTTTGGACAAGCGATAAACAATTGAATTACTTGAAGTACATACGTCCCAGTAGGCTGTCGTCATGAATTCCCTATCATCGTACCAATCTGGATAGCCTATCAAGGCAAGAATATTCTTTAATTTCCTGATGATGATGTTTTTGGTGTAATCATCTATCCAGTTGGCTTTCCGAATTTCCTGCTCCAGTGTTGATTTCAGAGACGTAATCATTCTCATTGCCTGTGCATTATAAAATTCGTCACTAAATCGTATACCTAACGCCTGAATATGTAAAATTACCGTGTCCTTGTCTCGATCAGTGAAATACTTTTTTACAAACTCTGGACCAACAGCATGATGCAGATGCATCGCTCCAACGCACTCCTCCCACCTGGAGATAGAATGAATTAATTTGAAATTACACTCATCAATTGATGAAGTACTCACACAGGTCTGTTGCCTCTGACGCCATACGTATCCCTTTTGAATTCCACCAGAAAATTATTCATCCTGTGATTAGTGGCATCGATGAGATCGCTTGCAAAATGCCAATGCACATAATTCACTGTGCGATGTTATCGAAAATTAATTGTTACGTCTGATCGCATGAGATTGTGGTAGATACATTGAAATTAACAATACCAATAGTGCGCATTGGTGTGTCCTTCAAAAGTGTCCCCAACTCGTTCATGTAATCGTAGTATACGTTGATGACTTCAGTGGATGGTATCGTCAGATTTCCGAAATTGTAGATTTGTTGGATATAATCAGTTATGTTGACCTACATTCGGAGTGAACATATTACTCCGTCATAGTCGGTTTTCATAACGCATAATATGTGGTTGCATTACCTTGGCTGTTTCGCTCGATCCAAAATAATAGTGATAGTGGGACGTAACGTATTCCACGGTGGGATATTGGAATAATCTTCCTAATGGGATCTTGTAAATGCAAACGAAACGAACTTCAATAATAATTTGCAGACTTCGGTAAACTAGCTTATACTATTCAAATTTACTTTGCTCAGCTTGACTTCGAAGTTGACCATGTCGTTTACGTCCTTGGAGATTCTGGCGGCATTTATTCTAGAACCTTTCGCGTCGATAAAAGTCTGGGCAACATTTTTTATGAGTTTGATGTATGCATCTCGGTCCCTCTCGTCGAACTTCTTTCGCAGAATTGGCAATTTATAGGCTAATGGAAGAGGTGCTTTCGTGACCTGTTCAACAATCAAAATCCATGTGTCAATTGAAGCATATCGAAGTGGGTTTTTACGCGATAATAGCTTCCTGGAAAAATACACTTTTAGCTTTTTTTTCACTGCACTGGATTCTCTTGTCATATAAAAGCGAATAAATTGAATGAATGCAGGGAGTGAAAGAAAATTCCATCTCAACGATTTAATATTCATCATCAACTTTTAGCGCTCACCATAATTTTATACCGCAGTAGATCCGCATAATTCTTTCCGCTCTCTATCAAATAAAATGCATGCCGGCCGATTAACCCACCGTAATAAAGATCGACATTCTGCCACGAGACATTCCTCGCTGCCCATTCACGGTCCGTCATTGTTATCGGCCAACCACCAATATTCCCCATAATAGTCCATAGTTGTTTGATCCCAACTGCTTCTCTCTGACCTACATATTCCATTGTTTTCCATTAATATTTCCTCTAAATGAAAATAAAGCTTTTACCTGTATTCATGCACGAGCTGTACCATCTCCTCGCTTTATTCAACATTTCGTAGTCTGCGGATTTGGGAGCACTATCCAAAATCTCTGAAATATCAATTTTCCATTATGATTGGAGGGATGTTATGACTGAACCATTATTTCGTAATTAGCGCGCTAAACTTGCCACGTGTTTTCTCCTTCGCTTGCTTGAAAAGCAACACAAATCGATTCCATACGGCCTCGCCGGGTGGAATAGAACTTCGAGAGATCCAATTTCCGCAGGTATATTCCCAGAAATCATCACAAGGGTTCACTGATTTATTCATTCCCGCCCCGATCATATTCCCTGAACAAGAAAACGCAATGTCTTTATTAATCATAAATCACTGGTTTCGAATGCTCACCGAGCGCTTTGCATTCCTTAGTCTTGCAAACTGTCGATGACTCTCGATTATTTCGAATAACAGTGTAACAAGTAACTCCATCGATCCACTTAACTATCAGAAGAAATCTGAACAAAAATATTCCAGTTATATCAGATGTTTATCACCGTTTTCATACCGCGACGTACACTATGGATTTGAATTTCATCTTAGAATCGACGGGAGATGATACCGCTTGGCAATCGTCTTCAGCGCCGACTGTTCAATGTCATATACTCATCATGACTTTTGTGTAGACCGAATGCGGAAAAAGGTTAACGAGATGTACGACGTTTTACTCAGAAATTATTCTCGCGTTTATTAGTACTAACTGCCGACGCAATGCATGCATCTCCTTTGTTATTCAATTTTTTACCTTCATGCAGAAAACTACTATTTATATAATTTGAAATTGGTTTTGACTATTCAAGAAAATTAAGATCAATGCCTTTGTGAGGATTGCGAGTATGAATTGTAATAAGCGCTGTCTGCAGGTTCTTTTTTATTTACATAAAATACTGCGCGATATGCGTTGAATCAAGTTGGCTGATGCAATAGTAATGATTGCTAGATCGGAATTTCAATGTGAAGGATTGTGAGGGAATTTAATCATTTGCACAGAAGATGTCATTGATTCACTTGGCGATTATATTTTCAGTACAATAGACAGCGATTAGGATAGTTCGAGATTACAAACAATTTAATTTATGCCGGTAATTGATTCTAGTGATAGGAATCACCATCCGTTGAGTGACCACCTGCTACGACGTCGTCTTCTGCTCCACAGGTTATCGTCAATTTCATTGGTCAGAGTTGATTTCTCAGCTTTCCAAATATCGCACTTATCTTCCGGATTCATCGGACTTCCCTTCGGACAGTTGAAAGCTTTGGCGAAATCATCGGTATTTGATACTGCTCCCATCACCCTTAAACGAGGAGGACTGTGCTCATCTTGATTCTTCAGCTTTTCGGCGTATTCTGGCCTCATGACTTGACACCACGCCTGCAGACAGTTTTTTTTAAATATCGTATCATGAACATAAAACCAAAAAAATGATACCTTATTTTAAGATTTCAAAGGTCTTGAAATACCATTGACAAAAGTCTTGATTTGAGCCTGAAGGTCTCAATTTAAAGTAGCTCTACCCTTACGGTAAAGTCAAAGATTATTGAAAACTGCAAAAAAATTGCAGAACACTCGATTAGATTCGGAATTCTAATTTTTTTCTCAATTTAATTATCGTTTTGTTTTTTCAAAGAAGAAACGTTTAAAAATCAGGATTTAATCCAGTGTCTTATGTGAAAATCAACATTTAATTGTAATGAAAGATTAAAATATGAATTTTTTTTCATTAGATGTGAAAAAATCAAGAATTTTTTTGACACCTCATAAAAAATAATCCACCGTTTAGCAAACAAGTTTTATAATTTATGTATAAGAGGGAAATGTTTGAAAAAATATGAGTATTTTGCGAAATTTAATTTAGATAATACTGACTGGGTATGAATTTTTTCAAATTTTTTCCATGCAATTTAGTTGAAAAATTTTAAAACTGAAAATATCCAAAAGTACAGCGTAGCCCGGGCGAAGGGTAGAGTTACTTTAAAATCATAAGTCTCAGTAAGTTCAGTCCAGTTAATTAGAGAGCGAATAGAATTTTGCTGAATTGTCAAAGAATTTCCACCGAACACTGTTCAGTAATTTACATTTCACCTTAGTTTTACTATTTTTTGTTGACTCTGTTCCTCTATGTACCGAGGTAGTCATGTTTCTGTGCAGACATATTTTATGAAAATTATATTATGCAAATTAGATCATTGTGGGGAAGAAGAAAGTTATTAATACTCACAGATGCAAATGAAATGAAGAACATTTGATCATCGCTATATTCCTCGAAGCCAGGCAGTTTGTCGTCAGGTCTGCCTCTCTTCTCTCGTAATTTTCGATATGCCTCAAAAACTGAGTGGAGTCCTGTTGTATCGGCTATGTTTTCACCTCTCGTCTTACGGCCAATGCTCCTCGCCTACCGAATAACGAAGAGTTATGTCTCCATTGTTTAAGTACCCGTTTTCCCTGGGAATGTATGTACACTCACGCGATATTCCGGAGTTCCACCGTAAGATGTAATTTCCGTTACACCCCAATAGTTATTAAATTGATCCAAGAAGCATTCAGCGCGCTTGTAATAGCCTTCTATCATGTTGTTTGACCATTTAGTCTCCTTGCCGTCTTTGCCCAGTTTGATTCCTGTAATATTTGTCAAATTACCAGATCAGATAGTTATCGGATAGTTATCAGATAGTATCATTACGATGAGAGGAGGATTTCATTGACACTTACCGTTATCATCGAAACCGTGCCCTATCTCGTGACCTATTATGCAGCCAATCGAACCGTAATTAATATTACTACAAAAGGAAATAATTTTCATCTAGAATATATTGAAATTAATTGCATAGAAAATATTTGAAAAGTACTCACTCTGGGAAATTTGGAGTGAAGAAGGGGGCTTGGAAATCTGCAGCAGGAATATCTGTAAAAAATCTCCAATTGAGTAATTCGGATACAATTATTGGAGAATGATATGTGTTTATATAAGATGCCTACTTATGTTATTACTCTCTGGTCCATACATAGCATTAACAACTACAGGTTGCATAGCCCAGCTAGAAGTTATATTTTGATTAATATTTTGCATGGAGCGAAAAAGCTTATTTGATGCTTACGGTTCTTCATCCTTTTCGTTCTTCAGATATCGTAACTTCTCCCTTACTGCGTACTTTTCGAAGCTCAGGATATTTTCAAAATAGTCGTATCCAACTTTCAACTGCGTATAATTGACTCATCAGAATATTAAGTTGATTAATGTTATGTTGAACATTATAATTATGATTACCAACCCCTTTGTATAAGTTCATCAGAGCAGTTTTGTTTCTGTACCAGGTGGGGAAGCCAATGAAGATATTCATGCTCCTCAATTTGTCTTTTGACAATTCTTTGGCAGCATCATCGAGCCAGTTTGATTCATCGATTTGCGATTCCATTTCTTTTCGGATATTTTCCGTTAGTGCCAGTGCCTGATGATTAAAAAATTCTTGCTTTATTGAGGTATTATGCATAAAGAAAGATACGTAAAATAAAAGTGAAACGATTCACTTACAGCCTTTTCCGTTCTTTTATCGAAGTACTTTGTGACAAATGCGTAGGAGGAGGCATGATCCATTTTGACCTTCTGTACACATTCCATCCAACTGAAAATAATGAATCAGTGAATACGGTGAAAGCAACTTCACCGGAAAACAAATCACTCCTCTAATAATAATTACCGTGGCGGTCCCTCCGTTGCACCATTATCTTTCTTCACCTGTGAATTGAAAATTTTTTCCAATTCTTTCGTTGTATAAAGCAACATTCTACTCACGAAATTCCACTGAATGTAGTTTGCTGCCGTAAAGAAAAAAGAACTGATCTTTCTGAGCATGCAAATGATACCAATAACTCATAGCAACTTCACGTAAAGCTCACCAATGGTCCGGGCAGGTGTCTCTGTCAACAACACTGTTAGTTTACTGTAGTAAGATGGAGACTGAATGCTCATTGCCATCGAATCTTCAATGTGAATGTTCTCCATTCCGAACAAAATTTTGAAATAACTCTCGAAGTCAATCTACAAACAGATGAATTAGTGTTTCAATAAGAAATCCAGATATCGGGGTATTGATAATTACCTTATCTTTGTCAGCAAGATCAGCAACGTCGTTATTGTAACGCTCCAAGAATTTTCCAACGTTTGAATCCTCGTCACCATGATCGTCTGTGATCAGCTTCAGAAGAATGAAGAAAGAGTTACAAAATGATTTAATAATGATTTAAAATGATTTGATAATGGAGCTAAATCTATGCCATACCCTAAAAAGTTGCATATCGAATGCCACTAAAGCCTCAATATCTTTTTTCAACATTTCATCTGTCACAGCGGCTTTACTATGTTTGATGAACTCCTTGGCAACCTGTTCTATCACGCTTGCATACTCTTCTGACCTTTCGCTCCGAGACATAAAATATTCTTTGGGGAATTCTGTAGAAAATGGTACAGCGCCAGGTGCAAGCTGAAAAAAATCATTTCCATCAAGTCTCGGGAACTGTAGAAGAGGTTTAAAAATAGGTGACGTACAGTTATTTGTTCCAGGAATGGTTCGTTGAATTCTTTTCTGTACCAGGGAGTTCTAATGTCGACAAAAATGAACCTGCCGTTGATGTATACATAGTTCTTCTCAATTTCTTGCCAGGAGATTTCACCTTCATACCACTCCTCTGGATCCATAATCATTGGCCAACCCCCTGTTCGCATTAAAATTGACTCCAAAGGTTTGAGCCCACGCCTCTCCCGTTCTTCGAGGTCCATGCAGGAGCTATACATTTTTTTCGCTTGCCTGACAGGTAGAATGTCACTGGATTGAGGCTCTGATTCCAGGATACCTGAATAATCAAAGAATAATTCAGTAGCGAAGTGGTAAAATGGTTTAAGTCGATTTATCTCCCAGTTGAGTTTTTGAGGAATATTTCCAAATCTGAGAGAGCGAAATTTTGGTAATCACATTTTGTAGCTCTCAACCGGCTGTACAAAAAAGGTTCCAAGGTATTCATTGAAAACTGGTCAATAGTCAAAATTGACTTGTACCACTTCATCACTTCGCTACTGAATTAAAATAAAGTCATAATTTTAATTACTCTACAGATTACATTGATGTCGATATCCCGCATGATACCTTTGATCTTCTTGTTCACAGTGAATTGGAATAACTCTGAACGTCCCCAGCTCCCTTCATAAGGTGGTATAATATCAACTCGTCCATTCCACGCTCCACAAACGTAGTCGTAGAAATTGTCGCAGGGGTCTACCGATTTATTCATACTTTTCTGAAATTCGTTTGCTGAAACAATGATAAAAATCCATGACGCAATTTAGCCCTCATTATTCACGGATTTCGAAAAAAAATTCAATTCACTAACATATAATTTTGCAGGCATCAGTACGACAAATTTGAAATTCTTCTTCTTTTTCGGCTCGTTCGTTCCTCTTCGCATCATTAAATAGCCACCCAACATATTCCTCAGAATCCTCGGGGGATAGTCCCAATTCCGAATTCTTTGCGAAAACTACGGCATTGAGCACCAAGAGAATTCTGGAAAATCCAATCGTATAGAGTGAAACACAACACATTTTTAACACGAGAACGATCGCGCACTTGAGCGCGCGTGTTAAAGACAAATCGTGACACGAAAACCGAAAACCGACCGAAGTCGAACACGTGCGGGCGGATCCGAATGTTCGACCAATGAAATTCGAGGAATGGGCGTTACGCTACAGCTTACTAGTCCAGTCGGAGCGCGTCGGAAAAAGAGGTTTGTTGTCGATTTTTCTTTATAAATTACCGATTTCGATGATTTTTTTTTAATGCTCAGAATAACGTGTAGATCAAATGTGATAGAGTCCCAAAGTGTGGTTTTTGTTTATTAACAAAATGCCCCTTGGAGCAGTCACTTTGGATTAAAATATCTCGGAAACTATTGAGAAGTGATCGAGACATGCAACAGCAAAGATTTAGATAATTTCGAGACGAACAGAATGGTTTTCGACTCATTTGTCTGTATCACTAATAGTTTTCGAGATATTAACATTTATTTGTCGAGACGCGCGCCGAAAATATATTTATTCCGCTCAAAAATATCGAGATAACTTCGTCTAATAATATAAGATACGTGGAGTTAACGTATAGTTTGATGTAAATAGATAAATAATTTGTCGCCTCAAAATCTGTTTTTTTTTTTCACGTACACAAGTCAAGCGGAAAAGAAGTACACTATTCCGCTGAAATTTTTGAAATTTTCTGCGGATCAGAGGTTTGATCTTCTCAAACTTATCCGTTTGTGACCTCAGAACTGGACTTTGATTTCTCAATCAATAACTATCAATGGCGGGGAAACAAATGAGTAATATTGGAAATAATAGAGAAAGTCGCAGTACAGATTATACAGTCGTATTTTTACTGAAAGAATGGTTCTCCTGTCAGCTCTGCTTCGGGAAAAATTTTTTGGTTTGCAGTCAAACAGATTATTATTTATCATGGTATTTGAATCCTGGCATTCTACTCGAAAGAATATGTATTCATATGCCACTGTCAGATTTTCAAGTGGAAAGAATAAATTTTTCGCTGCAGAATATTTTCTCGTGGGGAATAATCTTGAGACAAGAAAATTTTGTACAGGTGAACATTTATCTTTTCGGCAGAGTTAATTTTTTCTCTCAGTGCGTTATAAACTTGCGTTTTGAACTCTAGTTTCCGAGTTGAAAACCAGAGCTGTACCAACATTGTCCAGTGGGGTCTAGGAGTCTCCCGTGGTTCAAAAATCATCCTTAGAATAATTTGCACGCCATTTCGCGACCGCATAAAAAAATTTAAATGAATGTGAAAATCGCTTACTCTGTTCATATTTATGTAAAAATTGTTCAGAAAGCTCATGTAATAATAGGATAGTAAGTCTGCCATTTTACTGTACAGTTGATGATGTTCATGATTTTAATGATGTGAGCGATGATCGTCGAATGGGAGATGAATCGAAGCCATCCCTCGAAAATGAATATGATGAAGAAATTTATGACGTGCCTGGCCCATCATGGGCTTGATGATATACTTTTTAAGGTTGATAAACACAGGTACAAAATAAAGAATACAAAAACAATAATAATGAAGTCCTCGAAATAAAAATCCATCAATTATTAATAAACTCATCATCCTATAACCGCTTAATTGAAAATGATCCCAATGAAACAGTGTAATTCATCATTCAGTTTTAGAATAGGATAATGAATCATCAAGATATATAGTACTTACCCAATTATTCTTATTGCCATGATATGATGAGATGCTAAATTATATGCATTCAACCGAAACCATGCAGTAACACAAATTAAACGTTCCGAAGTTGGTTATTTAAACTAATATTAAAGCGGATGTACCTTGAATGATTTCCTCTGATAGGAATTTGCATCCTCGTGAAAATTATAATCAATTGCCAAGTCTATAGAAATCATAGTTGTACATGCGTAGCTATCAACGATGCTAGTTTAATTTATCATAGTTTTATAAATATCTTATGAGGCGGAAGTATATTCTCATTACGGAGTCGGAAAAAAGGAATTTGATAAAGGGTATCTTATCATAAAATTCTTTACCCGCCGCTATTGCAAGAGTTGATGTGCTCTGGTAAACGTAAAAAGAGTTCCGGATAATTGAAATAATACTGGTCAATTTTTCATTCCAATTTTTTGATATTTTTGCTTTTCATGGAAGATGAGTTCCAAAAACTCCGGACTCTAAATTCTTTGCAAAGACTACTGCATTGACTACTAAAAGACTTCTAAAAATTCGAATTTTATAGATTATAAATATACCACAATCTACCAGCTATTTCGAATACAATTAGTTTTGGGAACACACGATACTCACCCAATTATTCTTAACGCCAAAGTATGGTGTTTATTTGCAAAGGAATATTCACTCAAGCAGATTGATGCAGCATCATCAATTAAACATCCCAAACTCTGTTGTGTGAACTAATGTTGAAACGCATGTATCTTGAACAATCTCTGTAAATAGGTATCACTGTATAGTGTACATCCTCACGTAAATGATAATTGACAGTCAAGCCCATCTAAACCATCGTCATACATCTGCACCCATTAACAATGCAAGCTCAATTAATAATAATTGTGCTGATATACCATCGAACGGATATGTATTCTCATTACAGAGGATGAAAAGGAATGAAGATTTTGTCAAAGGGACCGGATGAGCAAGGGTATCTGTATCGTGTAGGCATACATCGTCACTACTGTCTATGTTATGCCAAAGAGGAAAGGGTTTGATGGAATAATTGAAGGTTCAATTGATTTATTAAAAATACTCTTAGACATAGTCTAGATTGAAAATGAATGAAATTGGAATTATAAATTTTATCTCCCTTCATGGTTCAAGTCTAAGAGGAACTGATTAAAGTGAAAGAAACAGGATTCTTTTTTAATAAACGAAGAATATCAATTTAGGTTGAAACGACTCTCACAAGTCTATATTTAAAACAAAGAAAGATTCACTTCGAAATAGTTACAAAAAAATGATAATTAATTTACGTGATAATTGTTGCCGTAGAATATGAAGTATACTTTCTAATTTACTTGTTAAAAACCGATTCAATATAAACTAGAAACTGATTCTATAAAAAACAGATTTTAATTCAAGTGAATTTCAATTGAGCCATGAAAGACTCATAAAGAGAATCACAGATTCTGAATAAAATCACACAATGGGTCGATTAATAAGTTCACTTGCAATTGAGCGGAAAATACAGACAGTATTCATGTTCAATGGAAAAATTTAATTAGATATTTGGGGGATCCATAATAGACCTCGTCTAATCAGCGACATGCAGTCGCGTGCAAGTTATAAGATACAAAATATTGCCCCAGGCAAACACTTGAAGAGTGTTTGGCGGCTTATCTCTTGAAACTTGATTTTTTCGTGTTTGGAATTTTTCCGGAAATTGAGTTAAAAATCTTGTATTAGAGATGATTTATTTTATACAGCTGCACCGTTGAACCATGGAAAAATAATTGGTTGAGTCCATGACAAAAATATTTAAAAGGGCAAACACGTCTGGTAGTCTCTAATTGTTATTGAAGTCAGAGAAAAATTGAGTCAAATCTATTTTTCACCGGACGTCACAACTATCAGCGAAAGATTAACAATTCGTCATGTAAGCTAGACCGTGATACAATATCCTAAGGCAAACACGGAGAGAAATATTCGATAAAAATTACGTATCTTCCATAATTCGGGAGCGAAATGTGGTTGTAGGAACCTGAATCTCCTGTGAAAAATTACGATACCGTTACTTAAATTTTCTAAGTCGATTCCGTAATCGGTGAGCGAATTGTGAGCTCTGTAATTTTTACTGAACATTTCTCTCCGTGAAGGCAGGAAAAAGTTGTAATTTTGGAGTAATAAATGTCGCATCAGATTCATCGTTCAAAATCACTTTTATTTCCACAATTGTATTTTCATTAGCATAAACATAGCATTGACTTCAAAGTTTATTTTGCATAGAATTGTTTCGTCGTAAAAATCACCAACCATTCAGGGCCCATCTGCTACTACGTCTTCTTCTGTCGCATGGAGACTTGTTAACCTCATTGGCCAGGAATGATTCCTCAGCTTTCCAAATATTACATTTATCGTCAGGATTCATAGGACTACCCTTCGGACATTGAAAAGCCCTGGCAAAATCATTGGTGTTCGACACTGCCCCAATTACTCTCAAATAACCAGGACTATGCACATCTCTCATTTTCATCTTTTCCACATATTCCGGTTTCATGACTTTACACCACGACTATAGAGAAAATTTTCATGGTTATTATATTATGAAACCTTGACGATTGGGGAGGGGGTCAGTGAAACTCACAGATGCGAATGAAATGAAGAACATTTGATCATCGGTATATTCCTCAAAGCCAGGCAGTTTGGCGTCAGGCTTGCCCTTCTTCGCTCGTAATTTTCGATAGGCCTCGAATACTGAGTGGAGTCCGGTCGTATCGGCAATGTTTTCGCCTCTCGTCTTGCGTCCGAAGCTTCCCTCCTTCGAAATAATCGACAGTTATTTCTTCTTCATTGGCTACATAACGGTTTTTTTCAGTGATCTATGGATGATGGTACTCACGCCATACCCCGGAGTCTCATCATCATATGTGGGTTCCGTTACACCCCAATAGTCATTGAATTGATCCAAGAAGCATTCCGCACGTTTGTAATACAATTCTATCATGTCATTTGATAACTTAGTTTTGTTACCATCCTTGCCCAGTTGAATTCCTGCAGCAATTGTCATATTATCGAATCAGATCGTTGGCTACAATCAAAATGAGAGGGTAATTTCATTCACACTTGCCTGAATCGTCGAAACCATGCCCCATCTCATGGCCTATTACGCAGCCAACAAGTCCGTAATTGATATTACTACGGAAAGAAACAATTCCGATATAACATGCCGAAAGGAAGTGAAAAGATGATATCTGAAAAGTACTCACTCAGGAAGATTTGGTGTGAACAATGGTGGTTGGAAATCCGCAGCGGGAATATCTGTAAAAAAACATGTCATTCAGGAGTTGTAGCAATCCTAATCATATAGAAGGACAACATGTATTTGTCGGGTCTTTACTTATGTAATTTTCCTCTGGTCCGTACAAAGCATTAACAACTACAGGTTCCATATCCCAACTAGAAATTATATTTTCATGAATATTTAAAATTGAGGTGAAGTTTGATTTGAAAACTTACGGTTCTTCCTCTTTTTCGTTCTTCAGGTATCGTAACTTCTCTCGTACTGTATATTTTTCATAACTCAGAATATTCTCAAAATAGTCATATCCAACTTTCAACTGTGAATAATCAACTCATCAGAATATGGGATCTTCGTCATTAATTATACAGATACTAACCCCTTTGTACGAATTCATGACAGCAGTTCTGTTCCTGTACCAGTCCGGAAATCCGATGAAGACTTTCATACTTCTCAACTTTTCTTTCAAAAGCTTTTTCGCGGCATCGGCGAGCCAATTTGATTTGTCGATTTGTGATTCCATCTCTTGACGTATATTTTCTGTCATTTCTAATGCCTAATGGAGAAAAATGTTGAAAACATATGTCCGTATTCAATATATTTTACATTGAATTCGAAAACTCACAGCTTTCTCTGTACTTTTATCAAAATACTTCGTGGCAAACGCATAGGACGCAGCATGGTCCATTTTAATCTTTTCCACACATTCCATCCACCTAGAAAATATAATAGTCCATAAAGCTGACGTTAACAACTTCAATGGTATGAAAATTATTCCTCCAACTACCGTGGTTTCCCCTCTCCAGCGCCTGTTTCTTCCTCCTTCAATACATGGAATATGTCCCCCAATTTTTGCGTTGTATATAACAGCATTCTACTAACGAAATTCCAGTGAATGTAATTGGCTAAAAAGAGAAAACCGGTCAACTTTCCAGGGCATGCAAATTATATCAAGAGAGTAACTTTATGAAAAACTTGCCAACAGTTCGGATGGGCGTCTCTTGTAACAATACTGTTAGATTACTGTAGTAAGTTGGTGATATAACGTAGAGGTTGGTGGACTCTTTAATCTCAATGTTCTCCATTCCAAACAAAATTTTAAACAGATTTTGGAAGTCGATCTGAGTATAGATAAATCAATAAATCAATAGAAAATATGGATGGTTCGTTAATTAGTGATTACTCACCTTATCTCCATCTGAGAGATCAGTTACATTGCCACTGTAATGCTCTAAAAACTCTCTGACTGTTCCATGTTCGTAATCATCTGTTTCTTGCATCACCTTCAAAAATGCAGAATAACCATAAATGATCGAGGCATTTTAGGAAATTAATCTATACCGTACCTTGTATAGTGCTCTATCAAACGCGACCAGAGCCTCAACATCTTTTCTCAACATTTCTTCCGTCACAGCGGCTTTATTATGTTTAATGAATTCCCTAGCAACTTTTTCAATGATACTTGCATACGATTCCAAAGCTTCCTCCGTAGAATTTCGACGTGCGACCCGGAGCTCATCCTGGAATGGCAGATCACCAGGTGCGATCTGGAAAATTCATTTGAATCAAAAGTCTCAGTCGCTGATAAATTGTGTTAGGAATGATAAACATACACTTATTTCTTCCTCGAAATCTTCCCCAAACAATTTTCTCCACCACGGAGCCTCAATATCGTAGAAAGTGAACCTGCCATTAATGTAGAAATAATTCTTCTCAATATCTTGCCAGGAGACATCCCCTTCATACCACTCCTCCGGGTCCATAATCATCGGCCAACCCCCAGTTCTCATTATGATGGACTCCAACGGGTCAAGTCCCCGTTTCTCCCGTGCCTCCAAGTTCATGCAGGATCTGTACATTTTTTTCGCTTGTCTCACAGGTAAAATGTCGCTCGGGTGAGGTTCCGATTCCAAAATCCCTTATCATAAATCGTAGAAGTTATTGGAAAATTTCAATCACAATGAATAGAGAATCGACAAATTTCAATTCCAACTCTGAAAAAAAAATTTCTAATATCTGAAACATATTTTCTTGAGGCAAGTAAATTTTCTTCAATTGCTTAATTCTCTCAGGCATCTCAACTCACATGACCCGAGAAAGGCCTCATGCTTTAAAATATTCTTGTACTCAAGTATGATTTTGTCGCAAATGAACTTACTTAAATCGCGTAGAAGTATCGTCAATCTTCTATACTGATAGAAAAGGTGGAACGATTCAGTTCCACCAAACGAGGCTTCTTAACTGTTGCCGCCTAACTGTTGTTAACCATTTGTTAACGAATCGTGGTAATAGTTACAAAGTCTCGTTTGGTTCGAATAAACCGTTCTATCAGTGTAGTCTTTATTGTTTTTATGATTTTTTCGTTATGTACTTCCAATATTGCAATATGTAAAATATTCATGACGCGGAACGATAGTAATGAATAAAAATTTATTCGAGTTCCGTGAAATGCACACATTCTGAGATTTAAACCATTGAAAATAATTTACTTCTCTCAAGAAAATATGTTTCAGATATTAGAAATTTGTTTTCTCAGTGAATGAATAATTAAAGTCACAATGATTTTTAGCCGTCAGATATAGTGATGCCGCGAAACACTTTACGAGACAAAATTTTGGAGAGATGATCTCGGTCTCAACGAACATGGAAATCATTGCTCTCATCGCAGTCCCGAAATACCCAGTATCGACTCCTCTCGTGATGACTCCGAGTCAATTTATCTCATCTCGGTCTCAAGTTTTTTCCATTTTTTAACGTAAAATCTTGGTTTTTGTCTCGGTTTGTCTCGTCTTGGTTTTCCACATATAAAAAACGCAAAAAACTAAAAACCGAGATGAGGTAAATTGACTCCGAGTCACCACGATAGGAGTCGATACACGCGTATTTCTAGACTGAAACAGGAGCAAAGATTTCCATATTTACTGAGACCGAGATCATCTCCAAAGTTTTGTCTCGTGATGTCTCGTGAAGTGTCTCGCGGCATCACTAGTCAGATACCTTTGATTCTTTTGTTCACGATGAATTGAAATAGTTCCGTGTGTCCCCAACTTCCTTCATAAGGCGGTATCAGATCGACTTTTTCGCTCCACGCTCCACAGGCATAATCATAGAAATTGTCGCAGGGGTCTGCCGATTTGTTCATACTGCTTAGGAATTGTTTTGCTGGAAGAATGAAAAAAAAAATCCATAATTCACCATTTTTGACCCTATTTCAGCGCACTCACCGATGGCTTTGCAGGCGTCTGTCTGACAAACTGTGAATTCTTCCTTCTTCTCGACATCTCCATTCTTCCCCGTATCATGAAATAGCCATGCAATATTGCTATCATATTCCCCGGAATCGTCGGGAAATACTCCGAATTTCAAATTCTTCGCAAATACCGCTGCATTGACCACCAATATAATTTTGAAAATTCTAGTCGTATAAATTGAAAATATATTACACAATACCAGTCACTCTGTATGCGATGTGGATCAAAGTATCTCATTCTCACCCAATTATTTTAAACGCCATGGTAGTACCCGAATATCCAGCAAAACATACACTAGACCGAAACCATGGAACATCACAAATTAAACAACCCACACTCGGTTATTTGAACTAATATTAAAGCGGATGTACCTTGAACGATATCCGTCAATGCGTATCATTGTACAACGTGCATCCTCATGGAAACGATAATTGACAGTCAAGCGTACAATTATATGTTACAAAAGTTTTCCATATAAATCATTGTCATACATTCACACCTATCAGCAATCCTAGTTCAATTAATAATAGTTGTACGAATGCGTCATCCAATAGTCATATATTCTCATTACGCAGCATAGAAAATGATTTGGACAAAGGCATCATCACCATCGAATTCTTCGTTATCTGTAATTAGATGATTCGATTTATTCTGTCCGATGTAGACTCTCCTAATTGAACTCTTCAATTCAATTCCCCAACTCCTCTCCCTCCCTCCCACAGAAGGAGAGTTTAATAACTAGGAAACATTCACTAACATCAGATACACGGAGAGAAATTTTCTAGAAAAATTCTAGTACGAGTACTGGAAACAATCACAATCCACCGGCTGTGAAAAATTCAATTCAATTTCAATTTATTTCCTTGATGTTACAAAAGTTTTCTTTGTTTTACATCCATACAAGCCTCCCGTACTCTTTATTTTCATCTCTAATCTCATGTTATTTTCTTGTTTACCTACTCACTTATTGTCTAGTTCATGTATTTATTCATTTTTTATTAGTTTAATATCACGTAAGTCTCTTGTATCACATTTGCATAGTTTTTGGATTTTAAAATCACTCCCCTCCTGCTTCCGAGCTCCTTCCTTCGATTTCTCCTTGTCCTCTCGCCTGTTCTCGACTCCTTCTTTCTCCTCAACTTATTTAACCACCTCCTCCCACTTGCCTTCCCTTCTCCTGCCTCTCTCAGTACCATCTCCATCTTCCCCAGCCTGCTGTGAAAATTCTAGTGCTGTTAAGGTAAAATTTCTTGGTATTTCTGGTAAAATTTCTGGGGATTTCTGTGAAATTTTCACAGAAATACGGGGACAAATTCACGTTTTCCCCAATAAAATTTCTAATGCCGGCACTAGAATTTTTTCCTGGCCGTCACTTAGCGCCTCTTTTTCCGTGCTAGCACTAGAATTTTTCTAAAAAATTTCTCTCCATGTATTTACACTGCATCATATCAAGTCCAACTCCAAAGATGCTCACCACCACCGTCTTAATAATATGAACCTTATGAAATACGTATAAACCAGTTAAACTGAGGGCGCGTAAATTTGTATTACGTTTAATGACACTTTAGCTCTGGTCGTGTATATACACTCGTTGTGGAAAACTGGTATTAACCCCGTTTGGCCCTTCTGCACACTACCACACCGAAGTGAGCTCTCCGAGTAATCGAGTTTATCAAGATTTCACGGTTTCATTCTCCCCGAGCCAAGTAAACCGAAACATATTTCCACTTTTGAACTCATTCCAGTTGTTTCAACGTTTTTTCCCCAACTTTTTCGCTGTCAAGAACTATAGGTATTCCATTTTATTTTTCGTTGTTTCACCCTTGCCTTTTTCTGTTGGTTACACACGTGCCGTCCGAACTTTTTCGATTTAGCGGACTAAGCCAGAAGGGATACAGCCTGTATGAGGTATTATTGTCAGATGATCTCGATCCCACATGTTTCAGCACCAAGCAAAGCGCCATAAACTGCAATATTTTCTCCCATTACTGTGCGATGGAAATCTTGATGAATCGAAATCGCTCACTGAGATGTGCATTTCTCCCGTTGAATCACCAATCGACTTATTTTGCATCAAAATTTTTTACGTGCCACGCTCTTTTCCTATCTTGAAAATAGGGTCAGCCATCTTGAACCCTCAATCCATTCGATTTCCTGTCGTTCCGCTTCACTAGTCAAAATCATTTCCCCCGAAAACGTTCCTCGACTTTTCCAACTACGATACTCAGGGACTAGCGTAAACACACGCCCCCCTTTTGAAAAGTGGAAAAAGTATCGAAGAAGTTTGACTTCAAACTCCGGGGTAAATAATTCGTGTACATCTGCTGAGTTGTCATGTAATGAAAAAGCACGGGGAGTCAGTGCTTCGTAGACGAAATTATTTCACTGCTGGAGAATAAATTTACCTCACATCACGAAGTTGCCTCTTGTCTTCTGTTACGGGGTGAAATTTCACTGCGAAGCTCTTCCGCATAACCAAGGCTCTTTCTCCCTCCCCGTATCACCCACCATTCCAACCTGTTCGTGGGATAGAGCTCCATTTTCATAAAGCGTCTGAGTCGCTGACACTAAGAATACGATGGCGTTTAATCCCACTAATCTCACTGGGGATTAGCTCACAACGTTAAAAAGCCATTTCAATGTTAGTCCTTATCGTTGCATGGAACTGCTCGGGTTATTTCGTGCGCATCACCACTCCTCATCCACACTAACTTTCTAGTCCGGAAGCTGTTCCGTTACTCTCCAACAACTTGTATCGATGTTTTCCAACCCTCAGGTGTACCCACCAATGTACATGTATATTTCATCCAACATCACGAAGGTGTCTTGAGTTTACAGTTACTAGTTGCATCCTGGCACATCAAACTTGTGTACTCTACAAATTTCCATGTTCTCGCATGTATTACAAACATACATATTCCCTCCCTCTCTCCAGCTTTCGTACGCGCAAATCAACGAAATATTTGCATACTACGAGTATAACGTTGGAAAGGGTCGAGTGCATTAATGCACCTGGGATACGTATGAAAATAGTGAAGACCGGCTTCAAGCTCTAGCAAATTGGAGGACATAAATTAACTCGAGTCATTAGAAAATATAAATTTGCCTTGGTAGAGTGCCTTCGTCGTATCTCGGGCTATTAAATTTCATAGATAAAGATTTATGGGCCCTCTCAGTGCAGCTTGGTGATAAAATCTTGTCGAGGCAAAGGGAGAGCTCGTCGACAATTCAATACTCATTCATTACGGAGCTCGTGCCGAGAGTCGCATGATCTTAAAAATTAATGAAACTCCGCAGGGGTGGAAATTTCGTACGATGGGCCTGATGAGTAATGGGAACATTTTCGTGGGAAAATTTCTGCTGTCACTTAATTCATTGAAATAGTTCTGAACAAAGCTTTGGTTGAAGCTTACACTTTGTTTCCCTTTAAAAACTATTTGTTAAATTCAGCACTGAAAAAGGAAATCATTATTTAAACATGGAAGAGAATTAATTGTCCGTCATTTCCCTACGCGGAGAGAAATTTTTGATGAAAAATTATTCTACCATTCTATAAAAGTGTATCGCCTGTCATCGTCTCTTCATTCCTATCCCGAAATTTAGTAAAAATTAATATATGATGATCAAATTTTATTCTACGTTAGAGAAATTTTATCCTGACGCATAATAAATTTTTCCGTACTGATCTTCACTTTTCCTCATCCGGGGATTGGTATTGGCCCTGAAAAATATCGTTCACGGCTAGTGCCATGGGGTTTTTTTACTCGCGTGGTTGGCCAGTCCTTGCCTTCGGCTCAGACGCCAACTCCACGCGAGTAAAAAACCCCATAGCACTCGCCCTGAAATATACTATGTTGTCCTTCCAGTCCAATATTTTTTATGTAGATACCAACAAAAATTCTAGAACGGTTGGTAAATTTTACCCTACCGGTGCAGTAATTTTTACTCTACCGGCGCGGTAATTTTTATTTTTATCAGGATAAAATTTCTCTAACGTAGAATAAAATTTCATCATCATATATTAATTTGTTACTAAATTTCAGGATAGAAATGAGGTAATGATTACATGATACACTTTTATAAAACGATAGGATAATTTCTATCAAAAATTTCTCTCCGTGTAGGTGTATTTATAAGAATTCAGAACGAATTCTTCAGCTTCCTCAGCTGAAGGCCCCCAAAAACCACCCGAAACCCTAAAGTCAGCGCGTCCCTTATTCACATATCCAGAAATTTATAAATCCTTCAATTTAAGAGGATTAAAGTACCTCCTGAAACTGTTATTTTGGACTGTGCTGATACTGGATTAGCTATCCACAAAGTGTTCACCAGAAAGCTTCGAACCAACGGGCGTAATGCGCCCGTTATTAATCGTGGCTTAGGCAAACGGACAGACCCACTGTTTACCCCCGGCTTCTTCAACTGCCTTCCGCTCGGTTATCCAGCTCCTTCGGGTTACTTTGTCGAGATCTTAATTAAGTTTGTGATTTCGAGGAATGTCGTGTGTCTCAACATCGGGCCGCGCGCACTCACAGGTTTTAATCGGCCTGACGCATCTGTGCGCCTTCGGCGAATTC
>NW_021680504.1:799708-800117 GCF_001412515.2 Diachasma alloeum
CCCCCCCCCGCCCCCCACTCGATTTACCCAGTTTGCCCGGTTAGCAGAAAAATAAAGGACAGAAAGAAAGAGGGAAGAAGCGCTTATAGTAAGGGATTCGAGTCAACTTTTTTCGCCGGTGAAAACAGAAAAGACTTACACACTTGCCTCGATAGTTCCTAGAATTTGTTGTTTATTTGTTTGTTCATTTGTTTTTTTCCCCTTTAATTTCATTACAAAATAAGTCGAACATTTTATTTTTCATTTTAAACGTCTTTCGCGCGGCAAATCGGCTTTGGTATTTGAGTCTTGGGGCTTTTACCCAGGGATATCGGAGATCGATCGTGCATCCTTACGTGTTCTACGGTAGATTTTTCTATGGTTTCCCTCCTCTGCCCGCCGCTCTCCACCCCCCCCCCCCCCCCCCCCC
>NW_021680504.1:800300-819333 GCF_001412515.2 Diachasma alloeum
CCCCCCCCCCCTCCCCCAAGCTATGAGGGTGAATACTACACGTGCGGTAACTGAGAAAACCCATGAGAAACAGAGGTACTCTCGTTTGAGACTCAAAAGGTAGACCCACGTGGTTATACGGGGCTTTATCTAGGCAATCAAGGCTCCATTTTAAATGCCGGGACACACGAAGGATCCATAGTGGAGTCTGGAGAAATACTGAAAGAGCCCGCCGCGCTAATTAAATTCCACGTGCGTGTGTAGAGAAAAAAGTGACGATAAATTCAGTTTCTTTATGAAATTTTTTTTAATCCACCTGACGCATATATCTCGAAAGTATTTTTGACAAAGTTGGAGGGACTCTTGTGATATCATTAAGCCGGGTGTCATGATCAGGTATCATGTAATTATCCAAGTATCTTTTACCTTTTAACTTTTGATGAAAACTCAACTTTCAAAGTCCTAAATTCAGTTTAATTAACCACACTCTACTCTCACTCTTGCTTGGAATATTCAAGTTATATTATTCTCAGCTCGTACTTCTCCTCTCCCCTGTGTCTCTCTACCATCGTTGAAAGTGGAGCTCATTATCAAAGTGAATTTTCCATCCACGGTCTTTTTGACCAAATTATACCTCACTTCACAGTCAAGTCTGTTCTATTATCTTTTTTTTTCGGTCTTACACTTTTTATTTTCGTTTTATTCTTTTCATTTAGTTTCATGGGGACAAGGGATATGTAATTTGCATGAAAATTGGCTATTTTCGGCACGTCGAATCTCCATCCGTCTGCCTGATTCAGTTCGGCGGATTTTATGTTCTTGGTTTCACTTTATGGAGATAAAATTACGTGAAAAATTCTATTATTCTGCATTATTACATGGAAAACATCATTTTTTGGAATAGAATCACAGAAAATTTTTGGGTCTGTGCATTTTGTTGTTGAATTAAGAAAAAAATTGTTGGGAACTCGATTCGATTTCATAATTTTTATTCACAATAGGCCATCAACCAATAATTTCGAAACAAACAAACCTAGCGAATAAAGAATTCTATTGGGGAAAGACCATTTTCAATAGAAAATATTTCATAGTAGAAATCTGTGGAATTTCATGTTTCTATACAATTTTTTCTATGAGAATTCCTCGACATAAATTTTTCAAGTTCTTTTCCATTCTATTTTTCTTTTCTTTTTATTAAAACAATTCAAACAAAAAACTTTAGAAAATTAGGGATTTTCAATATAAAATAACTTTCATTGACAACTCGAATTCTATTGATTTAGATGGGTTGCGAAATTGATCAATAGAACCAGCCGAAAACTAATAGAAAGTTCATCAAAAATCCAACAGAATTTTCTCGCGAATTCACTGGGTTTTCCTATGAAATTTTTCTAAACCTGCAAATTTCTCTCTGTGCATTGGACTTCTCCGGCTGAAAAGAACACTCAATCTAAATTCCTGCGCCCAACATCTTCCTTTTCCCCCTGAATCGCAATTCCAAAAAAAACGTCACGAAACCCCAGTTTGAAGAATCGTGTACAGGAAATGTAAAACGATTCGTTGCAATTCACCCCCGGGTATTCTCTAAATTACTTGAGAGGTGAACTAATTCCTTGTATCACTCTCTTCCGGCAATGTAACAGTGCTGTGTCACCCATTTTCTACCCCTTTCCGAGTTCCCCCAACCAAGTTTCAACAGTTTGACCGCTCAATCTGCACGGGATTCGCCGTCGGCGTATGGCAATGCTCTCCGGAGGGTACGGGCTGACGTACACATTAGGGTAGGGTGAACTGCCCATTTACGGAACATTTAAGCCCTTTCAGAAGTTTACACAGTCATGAAATATTGAAATTTTCTCTTGAAAAATTTAAGAAAAATACTGCCTAATTCCAAATTTAGTCTATTTTCTGAGAAAAAATGAAGGAACCTATCACTTGATGGGAAATAATTGGAAATAATTAATAAGTACACGCACATCGAATATACCAAGGACGGAACACTTTTGCCAAGAGTGGAACATCGTCTGCCCATTTACGGAACATTGGAGGTTAGTGTGACGTTGAGAGATTAATTCCTGATGCGAAGTCATATCGAGGAGGATATTAATCAGAAAATATACAATTTTGTTCAATTCCTCCCGAAATTTATATCTTTTCGATGGATTTCCCCAACTGTCAATACAGACTGATGACCATGAGAGTATCCAGATACTTAGTCGTTGACTCGTGAATGCAATGTAGTTTTGGGGATACCATAATTAATTGATGCATTATTTAGAGAGCTGTTCCCCGATTTCACAGCCTCAATCGCTTCTTCTAGATTTTTTTTGTGTATTTAAACCGTTGAGAGGGTTTCCTAACCTCTTCTGCCTTGGCTGATTGTTCTCCCTCCTCTTCGTGTATTTTTCGTGTGTTTTTACCTTTTGAAGCCATCTACGCGAAAAAATGAAGAAAATAAACTAATTTAGGGATACGATTCCGATTAACTTCATTAAATTATTAGTTCATTAACCGCCAATACACTTTCCACAGTATCACCGTATTCCCACTTGACATAGGTATCCACCCGTATGAGTGTTCCGTTCGTTTGGAATTGCGTTGAAAACTAACCCTAAAGACGGNGATTCCGATTAACTTCATTAAATTATTAGTTCATTAACCGCCAATACACTTTCCACAGTATCACCGTATTCCCACTTGACATAGGTATCCACCCGTATGAGTGTTCCGTTCGTTTGGAATTGCGTGGAAAACTAACCCTAAAGACGGAACCCCCATATATTCAATACAATAGCATTTTTCTGATGAAATTGATATGGAAATATTGAAGAATGAAGGATTTTATATCAATATCAATCACAACTTACCGCATTTTGTGATTTAAAATCTAAAAAACATCGCTTCAAAAAAAACCCGTCAAATGGCACGCGTAACTATCAATCGCCGCAAACTGGCTGCTGCTAGGATTTTTCTCCAATATTCAGGAGGAGGTAATCGATAGCCGATCAGATTTGTGATGACGTCATGAGGAGGGATATAAACTTAATTTAGAAAAAAAAATCAAATCGATAGCTTGGCCGAAATTTGAGAAATCTCGTAAAATCTGAGAAATGTTCCGTTCTTGGGTAGTGTTCCGCATATGGGCAGTTCACCCTATCTCAGTCGCGGAGGGATCATCTGCAGTCACACGTCCACCTTCCATCCCTGTTCCCATTTCGCCCCCCCCCCACCCCACCTCCCCCCGGTTCCTGTGTCTAGTTTGCCGTCAAGATATCTCTTCCGCCGGTTTCCAGGTCTCGCGTCGTCGTCGCCTACGTAATCTTCGTGATAGTCCCGCGGGGGTCCTGACTGGTTCCTCAAGGCACTTTCATAGTTTCCACGAGAAAATCCCCCCGGGGTAGCCTCCAACGCTCATCACTTTGAGGTTGTTTAACAGATTAACAGATTTCCGGAAAAATGAAAAAACATTTCATTTCATCTATTTTACGGTCAGGGGATGATGCATTAAGGGAATTAATTTTTTTTTTACTTTTGACGGGCTGTGTTGAATGAAAAAAAGTAATTGTTGGGTTGAGAATTGTTTACGGCGTGGGAGGAAGCAAAAGTTGCAACCAGTTCATGCAGTTGATCCGCTAAAATAATTATTGTCTGAAATTAAGACATCAAGACATGTATTCCAGACTTTCTCTTCGTTTTTTAAAATACTTTATTAATTTTTTATTAGTCGTCGATCATATTCCACGAAACAAACTAGAGATTTTGACTATTTTTATTTCATCACTATTTTTATTGTTATATTATTTTAATTAGTTTGATTAGGAGTTGTGGAGGAGAATTTGACAGGAGTCGACAATCAAAAGTAAAACAATTTTGTGATTGAAACTACTGATGGAAAGTATTTTTTCTTAGAAAAATATTGAATGTTTTACAATCTTCTAATTTCAAGTCTTAATGGGGCTGATGTTTTATCGTAGTAGCGCCGTCATAAATGACTAGCGACTGAATAGTTTTTAAGTATTATAAATTCAGAAAGAAACAAGTCCTGAATTTGGTGACACCAAGACATTATTATAAACAAGTCTTGTTTTTAGAATCTCCTATTTTAAGACATTCGAAATTTCAGTCATCACTAAGTCTAAGGATTTATATCATGAATTAAAACGCCTTAAAGACACTAGTTTTTACAGTATCATCCAAAAAAACGACTTTCATTTTGAGTCTTATGATTTCAAATTGAGACTTGTGGAAGTTTCAAATTGAGATTTTCAAATTTCTCAAATTAAGACTTTTAAAAGTTAACTTCGAGACTTTTATTTTAAAATCTTAAAATACGGTATTATTTATTTCGATAACGTTTGACATTAACAGCGAAGAAGGGATTTGAATGAAAATCTATTTACAAAACGTAAACACAAAGCAATAACCCCTGATGATTCGTTTAATTAATCCAATAAAAAAATCAGAATAATCTCCTTGACCGTAAAAAAAAGCACTAGTACGCACTGCAAGGAAAAATAAATAATAGGCGAGTTCGTTCGAGTGTGGTGGTCAGGGGCAAAAAAATAACCGTGCATGAGGCTTAATTATTTACAAACTAGAGTTAATTATTTATTATTATAATGACGAGGCCCCGGTGTGTATGGAAAAACGTCTGCAGGGTCAGAGCGAGACTGATGTAATAAACAAGCTTAATGAAGGCTCACAAGTTGGTATCTACCCGCAGTATTCACTGACTCATTTCACACACCACTTCATATCTCATTCTTCACTCTGCTTTTGTGCATCTACTGGGTGATTCCACGAGTGTATGGGTTATACTCATCGCTCTGCAATTATAGTGCCTCGCTCGGCACTGTAAATGCTATCTACACTTCCTGATATATGTCACTGAAAATGTTGCCAAGTCAGGTGTTAAACGAAGATAGAATGTCGTTGGTGATGGACCCGAGGTGGTCTGTCAGGGTACAGGAGAATATAATTATTATAAAACAAGAGGTAGCTATAAGAAGCCACAATCAGATTGTGTATAACTACACGTGATATAACGGTGAATTCTCATACACTATGGGCTGCAGAATTTAATTCCAGTTTTCATAGACAAAAGTTAAACACTGTAACACATGGGTGTTCTCACTGGGTACTGCAGCATTTAGCAATTTGCCGGGCGTCAGCGCTAACTCGTTGAATATTTTAGGGGCACAGGGTTCACTCGTAAAACTTGGACAGCTGTGTCAATTATTCAATGGAGAGGAATTGTTTCATGAAAGTTGCTCGCAATTTTCGGGCCATTTGTACTGGAATAATAGAAGGGTGATGATACCTTTCTGCTGAGGCAAATGGGAGTTTTGGGATTTTGGAGTTGAGATGCATCCAACATAGGTTGGAAATTCACAAGAAGAACTCATGTAATCAACTTTGTAGGTATATTTAATATGATCGGATGCGTATCATGTAATGCAATGATTATAAACTTGTTCTTTAGTTGAAGATGAGAGAATCAAAATATTCATCAACACCATTCAGTATTCAACAACTTTGATCCTTTGGCTTCGGCTTCGTCCTCAGTATCTCCTGTATCCAAGCATCACTGCCCATTTGAATAAAAGCGTAAAAGAATCCGCCAGATGCACCAGCATCTCATTCACTCGTAAAACTTGGACAGCGGTGTCAATTATTTAATGTGCATCAGTACTAGAATAATAAAAGAGTTATGATACCTGTCTGTTGAAAGAAAAGGGAGTTTTGGTATTTTGAAATTGAGATGCGTCCAACGTAACGTGGAAATTTAGAAGAACTTGTGTAATCAAATCTGCAAGCATGTTTAACTTGAGATGTCGTAAAATCTCTAAAAATCCCTGAACATTTGAACAGAAACATAAGAGAATCACAGGATGCATCAACAGCTCATTCACCATTCACAGGTGCCTCCACTCCACCAGCACCACTATCTTGGTATCTGTAGATATCTGTAGAGCTCTTCAAAGCCAAAACACTTTACCATATCCTTGAACAGTCGAGCCAATGATTCAATAATGAAAGGGAAATAGTCCCGTCCTATTCCAAGGAAGCAAGCTTTGATCCTTTGGTTTCGACATCGTCCCCAGCATCTGCAAGGACCACTGACCATTTCAGTGAAAGCATAAAAGAATCCGCTAGATGCACCAACATTTCATTCACCATTCACAGATGCCTCCGCTCCACCCACACCACCGTCTTCGTCCACTCAAAAGCTATGTCTCAGAGTTCAGTGACGTCTCACCGGAAAGCTTCGGGGTGATGGCCGCCACGGAGACCCTTTAATGTCAAAATCCTCCACCATATCCCATACCTTCGAGCCTAACGAACCAGACGGTCTGAATTGTTAATTCTGATTACACTTGACTGTATGCCAGTGCCCCCCCCCCCACCCCTCCTTCAACATTAATACTCTAACGACGATACTTTCTCTACAACCATCTTCCACCTCCTACGTACGCAGATGTATGAATAGAAGGGAGGTCTAATGTACCCTCATTCATGTCAAGGCTGAATTACGCAGAGGAGGACTTGCTTGGTAGTCGTTAATGTGACTCTCAAGGAGTCGTTAGACACAACCCTCTCTGTCCCTTCTTCGAATATATGCCATTATATATCACCATATCATTTGCGGTATGCTGTTTCACTTCGATACTGTATTATCAAATAATTGAGGAAAAAACTGTTGTGTTTTTTTTTACAATGAAAATTAAGAACTGAAATTTGTCTACCCTATTTTCATGAAAATGAGAACGTAAGTGCTTCCAAGGGGATAATACCAGGGGGTTTGTTGGGCATCGCGTGACAAGGGATTATTATGGCATAAACTGTATCGTTCTCACGATGAAGTTGAAGCTCTCGGTTGAGAGCATTATAATTTTTATGAATTAAAATTCGACTTTTTTTTGCTTTTAGATATTGCTTTTTTGTCAATACGTGAGTGGGGGCTTATGGTAATTTCCAATGCACGGGATTTATTATCGGATAATGCGCCCTGCGTAATTCATTCTCATTCGTCGAAATTCACGGCACGTTCTCCCACGCATTTAGTTGGTAGAGAGGAAAGGGGCGACGGGAATATTCTCGCGAGAGCGTTTAATTGAATTACTAAAATTCCAATGAAAATAGACTGAAAATTCAATTGTACGGGGAACAACGTTGGTTTTAAATGATTCAGCTGCATTGTGTTGATGCGGTAATATCTCGTTACGTGCTTTCCCCTGATTCCACACTGCTAGTTTTCCGAAAATGTGGAGTAACAATTTAACTGGGTAACTAGATGGTTGAGTAACAGAACTGGTGTAACGATAATTGACGTTTGTTCGCTTGTATGGTTTCAGTAACAGCGAATCATCCACCGCAGAGACCATGGATCCCGCTGACAAGACCCAACAGGACTCGGCCAACGTGTAAGTAACTCAATTTATTCGGATGTACATGATTGTTTTGATTGTTGACTTTCTATTCAGCGTCCCATTGGTACATTGTTTCGATCGATGATAATGGATTATAATGGATAGAATACTTGTGACTAGTTGGAGTTGATCCAACAAGGGAATTAAATTTTTTTTGTACTTTTGACGGAATGTTTTGGAGGGAGAAAAGTAATTGGGGAATTGAGGATTGTTTATCGCGTGGGTTAATTCGAGTAATTTATCTACTAGACTGAGAGAAAAGTTTGATTCGAAAGTTCGGGTAACAAAAAAATTTAGTTGATGCTTATTGTGTAACGGATACTATAATTTTTTGTATGCAGTACATAAGATCATGGTGATTTCTACAATCGTAATTTGTGAGAATCGGAAGCAGTTCCACTAACCAAAGGCCAAAAGTAACCACGACTACTTCCGATAATTGGATTCCCTATAGTATGATACCATAGTTGCATAGTCATGTATGCTAGGCATTGACATTCAGATGGGGGGAATAATCCAAATGAATGCCCCTTGTGGTCCAAAATTGTAGAAAATTTTGCTCAAGTTTTCTGGCATATCAACGATCGGGAAATTTTTGCAAAACTTCTTCCTCTCGTTGCTATGCAACAAAAATATCGCAAAATTTTCGACACGTTTGGAGCACTCGGGGCATTACGGCTGAAAAAATAGAGACGGATAGAAAGGTCCCCTTTTATAGGGGACCCTTTTATAGGGGATATCCTCCGTTTTTTGGCTTCCTATCTCCCTTAGTTTCGGAGATATTTTTGAAAAACTCACCGACTCCGTTTTTTTGGCTTGGAATTCCGAATGCACCCCCCCCCCCTTACCCACCCCCCACCCCAAATCTAAGTCATTGTTAATGTCTCAAAATAAAATTTTAAGACACAACAGAACTCAGCGAACGTATAAGTAACTCAATTTATTCGGATGTACATGATTGTTTTCATTGTTCACTTTCTATTCATCTTCCCATTGGGACATTGATTTGGTCGATGATAATGGATGGATGAATACTTGCGACTAGTTCGAGTTGATGTTGATGTTTGACATTGAGAAAGGAAATAATCGAGTGAAATGTCAAATATTTTGTTCGATAATTCTTCTTCCATCAAAAATGGATGTACCATCCGTTTTCCGCTTGAATATAATTGTAGGAATATTCCATATTTCAAAAACGTCGCTTGAAATTTCAATGAAACTGCAACAAATTAATATACATTGATTAACATGAACTGACTCCCATTTATTATTACTGATATTTTGGAATTGATTCGGATTTTAATCGATCAATTATTATGAAATGTTTTGACATTCTTGTATTGATATTGAAATAAATTTAGAGATATTTTCGGCTAAAACTAATTAGTAAATTTTTCGTAAAATAAGAATGAATTTTTATTTGAAACTGAACGAAAAACGTCGGAATGATTTCCTCTAAAATTCATGAGCTCATTAATTAATGGCTGTCAGTCGATATCATCCTCCAACCTACAAATTCCTATTAAATATCACGTCAAAGAGACCGAAATACGATTGAACATGAAGGGAATCAAAGGAGGGCCTAGCGCGAGAATTTAATTAAAAAATCCTCCGTTCGTTCACCCGCTACTCTACCCGATATTCCATTTTTCATCCCCGATAAATCAGTATTTTGAATGCACTGTTATCTTCAATCAACGGCTGTCGATCAGCATAATGGATTTTATCATCACGGCAAAACAGAATCAATATCTATCTCACTGCAGGGTGTGGTGTATTTCTCGCAACGTATTCAATCATAGTCCCATAAGCGTCACGCTTGTGCTCTTGATTCTGCGGAAATTAACACGGCCATATCTCACTATTGGCGCAGATGAGACCGCAGCTTACATCAATACCGACAAGCCATCAGTTGTAACTATATGAAAGTATATTCAACACAACAATTTCAACGGAAATTATTCTTCTGATATTCACAATTTATGTGGAGAGGAATTCTTGATAAAAAGCAACTTCAGGCTAAAAATACTGCACTCTAGAGCATTGAATAGATAACATTGGCTGAGGCAAACAATGGGAACTATAAATTCCAGTTCAATCATTCAGTGCTAGAAAAAAAAGGATATTTCACAGACAGTTGAATAGCAGTTTTTAGGAAAGTGACGTTGAATTCGATTTAGGAAGAACAAAATGATGAAATTTCAGCTTTCGCTAACCATTAGATGGAATTCAAAATTTTGAAGCTACAGGAAAATGACAATCTCTTAAATTAAGCGAATTTTCAAGCAAAACATTAAATTCTTACCAGTGTTTTCCTGATTTCTATTCATTTTCATGGAGCAATTGAAGTAAAATTTACAGTTTTCATTGAAATTTTCCATGAAATTTCAATTTTCAATGACGAAATTGCTTGAAATTTAGGGGAATATAATGCGCTGGAAAATTCAATGAAACATCCTTCACAGCCTTCAGCAAAAATTAGAAAAATTTAGCTGCTGATATTCTTGAATTTTAAATTACCTGAAAATTTTAGTAACGCAGAGAGACAAAAGTTTTGAGTTTCAGGGACATGTCACTGATCTTCAGCCATCCGTTCCCAATTATTAATAGTACATTAGAGTACAAGGGCACAAATTTCGTTTTCAACGAATGTGTAGTTTACAGGCCGAGCCGAAGGCGAGGTCTGTACACACATTCGTTGAAAACGAAATTTATTACCGAGTGCTCTATAATATTTTATGTCAAGTCGTGCAGAAACTCGACTTATTGCACGGCGCGACATAAAGATACTTTTTTTTATTGTATATTAAGGATACTTAATTACTAGATTCACCCCATAGAATTAACCATTTTCAATGATCAAATTTGTCAAATAAATTGCGTGAGAAAATTTTGAAAAAAATCATGAATATTCAGCGTCATTCAAATCCTATTTTGCACAGAACTATGATTTTTTGAAAGCATTCATTGTTTATAAATTATTTATAAAAAATGTTCATAATTTTAAAAGATTGCACTCTTGAAATTATTTCATCAATCTTCCTTCAAAAGTAAACTTTCTAATTTTTTTTTTTGCCGATTTTTTAAATGTTTTCTGACGGTTCAATATCGAGATTAAAATTCAGACCTACAAAATTTAAATAATAAAATCATTGTCAAATTTCCGGAAACTCTGAGTCAAATGGGGCTCAAATGAAAGCTATGATGTTCGACTGTAAAAGTAGGAAAGCATTTCACTGGAGAAAAAATAGCCGAAGTTGAATACCCTTAAGGATTCACGAGTACGAAATTCAGAAATTTTGTGATTTTGTCACCAATTTTTACAGACATTAACATTAATTTCCAGTGACATCATCACTAATTTATCAAGATCCCCATTCTTTGCTAATAGATTTCTGAAAATCAGTGATAAGTTCCTGAAAATCAGCACTTTTTTCTCTGTAGATTGTAAAAGTTTTATCCCATTTCTCCCCAAACTGCAGTCTATATCACTCTTCTGTTCAATTCCCATTTTTCAACAGCCCGGAAGGACAATGTCAACAAAAAAATAAATCCAACAAAGCAATTCCACCGATCGCATCTCCCCACGTATCAACTGAGACATACAAAATGACTGAAGATGTCAAAACCAGAAGTAACGGTCATCAATGATAAAGATTCGTATTGAGATATCTCGAGTGGAAAAAAAACAAGCCACTGGCGTAGCCACAAGATTGCCGTGACTAACAATGCATTACGCACCGTATGTATTCTAGGGAGCGTAACGGATAACCACCCGCAGGGTATATGCGGCCCATAACTCAGTCTCGGTGTGACGCCATTAATGCGCTCTAATAATAACACAGCGCCGAAGCTAATTGATAATCACACCCAAGGATCATCGACGAGAGGCGGCCGGACAGATTAAGACCATCCCCAGGCGAAAACCCATTGCCAACAGTAAATATCAAAACTACTCGTTTCATTGGCCGCGCCTTCATTTTTTTCCCTCTCATTCTCAATCGTTGAATGATACAGAACACACTGAAAAATCGACATCAACGACTGATCTTGTAAATATTCAACAGTTTCAGTCGGTGCAATCAACTGTGCGTTTCCCAGAATATATTACATCTTCTCGCATTGCTAGTGGCCAAGTTTGCTACTCTTCCTGTATGGGGAAAGAAGGGCGAGAGTTTTTGTGGGAAACTTTAGAGGTAAATTATATTACTGCCGTCAAGGAATTTTTATTTAGCTAAAATTGCAGTATTGTGAGACTATTACGTTTCGAATTATTTCAATTAACCTGGTCTATTGTGAATAGGGATTCACGCACGATAAAATTTCATAGAAAACCGTAACGAATTCGATAGGAAATTCTATTGGATTTTTATTGAACAAATCGAAAAAAAAATCAACGAAAAAACTCGGGAAATTGGAGGTGCGGAATTTCTATAGAAAAACTTCACATAGATATCTCAATTTTAACAGCTTTTTTTCTACACAATATTTTCTATCGAACATTTTCAATGACAAAAAAAAAACCGCAAATCCATTGCGAAATTTTTTAATAGAATCAACCAAAAACCAATGAAAAATCTTAACTAACTTAAAAAGTCATAAATAAAGAATAATGTATTCAATTCAAATGACACTTTATGCGATTCAATGTGTTGAATTCAATCGAAAAACTAAAAAAAATAACCAAAATTGGCGTGAATTAACATTGGTTAAAATATTAAAAAAAATTAAAATGTATTAGAATATTAAAAAAATAACCACTGATTAACACACGACGCGCAGACGCCGCCCAACATTGGTATGGATACTGACCTGCTCCTGCCTATCCCAAAAATGATCGATATCAACCGGCCACGTATGTGACTATAAAGAACAGTAAAAAACCAGAGCAATACAAAAATTCTTTTTTTTCTGCATCATTAAACAAATTAATGAACCTTACATACAATAATCCAGAATAAGACTGAATTATTCCCTCCTCTCCACGTGCTACCCACCATTTCCGTTTTCCCAACCCCAATGTACCAGATTAATCATCATGTATAAACTGTCGATATCAGGATGCACAAATATGCAAACCATCGGATTATGCACCCCTCTCACTCAGCGTTCCTGAGTACCTCCAGCGTTACAACTTTACAAATAGGATTTGCAAATGGAATTTATCGTTCGATTAGAGATTCACGGTCACGAATCATGTGTGGATACTCTTGGAAGTTGGCTTGGATAGCATTGAGTAGGCCTTCCGGGCATTAGCACATGGTGGGGAGGTGGGGGGCTGCATTTCCAACTGGTTAACCAGTTGGGTATCACCCGTTCTTTGATGCACCAAGTACCCACTGAAACATGCCAACACATCGATGCACCATTAATCCCTGGTGACGCAGGGAATGACCTTCCACAATGACAATCACCTTGATCATGGACCTCATCCCAAGACCCACCAGTTTTCCATGGTAGGGCACCCCATGGTGCCACCCAATGCACGTTTATATGTGTATTCACGGGTAGATTTATAGCATTGAATAACAGAGAATGGTGCTACACTACACTTAATCAGCCGAGGCCCATTCGAAGTTTGGTTGTGGTGGAATGGAGACGGAGGGGGAGTAGGAGAGGCCAAAAAGAAGCCATTGCCAGCAGCCCGCTGAGTATAGAAACGATAAATCATTTCATTATGGTTTTACGCTATTCATTATTTATAATGCGTACCCTATTATAATACCGATGGTTAACTGCTGCATCCACTGTGGCTCACCATGAGCAGGAAGTCCTCGGTGTGTGTTTATAAGAGTCTCCAACTTGCCTTTGAAATGTTCGATCGAACCGCGCTCTCGTCGATTGTCTTCACGTTTTACTTCTTGATATTTATTTGTTCCGATTTTTCTGGTCTTGAAGGTCTTGAACTGGTCATTGGATGGACCGGATGAGGGTAAACCAGACCAGCGGTGTAAGGGATTATTCAAGTATGATGTGAGCGATTTTTTCACCAATTAGTCATTCTCTTCATTTTTCTTATACACGGCATTGGGGAGGGATAAAGGCCTAGTGGTGGGATTTGTACCTCCCTTTTCACCATGTGTTAGCCCTCTAGCGGCCATTCTGGCGATTTTTAAGAAATTGACTCATTATGGAAATTGTCTGGAAGATGGGAAAAATTACAAGTTTTACGCTGCTAATTTTGGGAGATGTTTAGGTAAACACGGAGAGAACTATTCAATAAAAATTACGTATCTTTTCCGTAATTCCGGAGCGAAATGTGGTTGTAGGAAATTTTACGGAACTGTCATGGAATTTTTCCAGAGCGTACCGTAATTTTTATCTGAATCTCCTGTGAAAAATTACGATATTGTCACTTAAATTTTCTGAGTCGATTCCGTAATCGATGAGCGAACTGTGAGTTCCGTAATTTTTACTAAACATTTCGCTCCGTGTAGTTATATTTATATCTGTAGAAATAGTTATAAATGACTATTTGTAATTATAGGCACTCATTCACCATAGCTATAGCTATAGTAATAACTATGTTAAATTATAGTTAGTTTTAACTAAAGTTAAATTATAGCCGAACAGATCGATAACAAAAAAAGTTACATCGGTTTTTGCTTCCAAATAGAAGCTTTGTCATCCTTCAAATTTAAGTTTTTGATTTTTTGTGTTATATCGACCCACTGTGATCCAAAAGTCTGAAAATACAATTTTTAGACCTCGTCCGTCCGTGTGTGTATGTGTGTACGTATGTAACAAAGTTTTTCTTCAATTGTTCGCTAATTAATGGATGAAATAGAATCTTTTTTTTTTCAAATGCAGGTATTGTTGAGCTCTATCGATCTCCATTAATTAAAATTCAATTTATCCGTTAGTTTTTGGAACTTTCGAATTTTTGCAAAAATCGGTTGTCCCGCAATAATGGAAAAAAAAATATTCTGAGTTGATTGAATGATGACTTGAAAAAATTGTTTGAATGTCCTTCCGACCGAGCTCGAAGATGAAGGCGATAGCAATAATCATCATTTTGATTTTTATTTAAAAATTGGCAAAAATTTTGTAATTTTTGAAACTCAAAATTCTGGGGATATCTTTTAATATCACGCTTCAAATGAATTCAATCATAGCTTAAAATGTTTGTTTTAATGCCATTAAGTCGAAGTTAAAAGATGACTCCGATAGCTATATTGGTTGATTTGATTTTTTATGATGTTCCAAATTCATTCAATTACATATAAATAACATTTTTCTATTAATATTTTCTCGAAAGGCTGAGGGGAGAGATAGAACTGTAAAAAAGGCAATCGGTTGTATAGAAGAAAAGGGATAATAAGAATAACGATGATGATAACATTCAAATCTATTAAATTTTCTAGTTGAAAATCTGACAAAATTAGTTAAAAATAAATTTTATTCAACTTAATAAAATGAAATAAACAATGAATTTTACAAGATAGAAGGAAATGACGCGCAAAATATCCGTTCGGAAGCACATTGCTAATTTATTAACAAAAATAACTATACTATATGCAATACAAAAGCAATTAAAAAAGAAAAACCTGCAGCAATATTTAACGTAAATGAAAAAAAAAAAATACTTCAGAGGAGTTATTCGACGCCCCTGAAAAATTGTATAAAACATTTTGATGCGTTGGAGACGAAGAGTGCAGAAAATGTACCTATTCACAAATACACGGGCTCTATGAAATTAACGACTGCAAGATAAGTTAGGTGTATACAGCCACGGTAGACCCTCCGATGCATCATAATTACTCAGCCTGCGTCTTACTGCGGCCTGTGGGTTATTACCCTCGTCCATCGGCCACGTGGTAACATCATTTCGCCGCTGAAAACTATTATAATATGCGTATTATCATGGGCGGTGTTATTACACGCGTTCCTCCACGCCGGATAGACCCAGTGGCATAATCCCCATGGCTAACCACGAAGCCCAGACACCGGTGGTAATCTCGCATCATTGCAATTGTACACTTGAATTTATTCCACTCCGATGATGCACAGTGTCGCCGATTTCGTGTCGATAAATTAGGGGAGGACAAGAGTAGCCGTGAGAATACGACGATTTTGGTGTTGGGTAGAGGCATGAGGTGTTAAGTCGATTATTTATCGCCTTTGGAGAATGCCCACTTTATCTGGCTTCGATTTCGATTCGACTGGTCACCACCAGTAACTAATCACGATCCTCGTATACTCTCGATGGGTATTTTTCCACAGCGGGATTATCATTTTAATCAGTGGGATCATTGTGACAAATTGACGAGCCCTCAAAAATTCCAGCTGTTCGGTGTCTCTCAAAGGAAATGTCTTCCCATGTACCTTGAATAAAAAATAATACGATATGTTATTGGTGCAACGAAGCATTGAGCCGCGTTTCCACCACCATCGAGAATCGATCGTGACACAGAGTCGAACTCCCGCTGCGTTTAATGCCACAGAGACGTTCGAATCTTGGCTATCTGGTACTATAACCCCTGTGATATAGTGCATGCAATCGTGAAATATTTTTTTCCCCTCTCTGTATTTCCCTCGGGGATCACAGAGAGACCCCGAGGTATATCATCGGTGTGAAGAATTTTTTCCCTTTAGATTTCTTTCTAATTCGATGAGATAGCTTAGCTGTCGTAGGGTCGAATGATGTAAGGTAGCTTGCAGAAACATGTGCACCATTGAATTGTGAGGATTGTGTGGGAAAATATGTCTTGATGCCCTGCAGGGGCTATTGCCGCGCTACCACGTATATATTTCTCACCAGTAAACACTTTGCAATACTGAAGTGATTAACATCAGGTCGGCTACCTCAACCGATCTCCACCCATCTTGGCTGCTCTCTCTTTCACTCACGTCCTGGAGGTAGTCACAGTAATGCCCGAGGGAGAGCATACATTTTGTTTTACGACGTCTGAAAACATCAAGTCGTATTATCTCCATCGTAGTCAGCGCAGTCATATCTGCTGTGACAAAGTGCTGAGGGTAGCTCGTGATGGAGTTTGTAGCGGTTGCCCAGTACCCGACGTCGATCGATTAGCATCAATCGTTCATTGGGATGATTCAAGGATACGTTCGATGAATGCATCCCTCTTGGCACATTCAGCATTGGCTAGCGCCGCCAGACACGGGTTGAGTCCAATCGAACCGCGTTTGCTACTGTCCCAATGGACATTAGGTGTTCAAGGCAGAAGCGGCTAATGGCTGTATCAATATTTTAATTATGATTGCAGTACCCCACTTTAATTAATGACCTCTGAATTTAGCCGGGGGATGCGCGACCCGGTGTTGATGGATAGAGGATTGATGTTTATTGAAAATGATAACTGTAAATTGGACAAATCGGTTATGTAACTAATTGGATTTTCATGAATGTTCACGGTTGTTCTAGAAAACCTTAATCATTTGTATTCTTCCAAAACTGTATAGGAGACTTGTAAATTGCTAAGATCAGGTGTCTTTATAGATCTTCCATTTTTAACTTCCACTTTCTAGCTGCCCGTCGTTGATCGATTAGCATCAATCGTTCAGCGGTATGATTCAAGAATACATTTGATGGATACTTCACAGCGAAAACGAATGCCTGAATTTCAGACACATTTTTGTGGACAATTTTCAGAGACTAAAAAGACGTTTAAATAAAATGACAATTTGTCTGAATTTCAGACCAACAGGTGCCTAAACATCTTAATTCACGTTTGATATTCAGACAAAATTTGATTTTATTCAGACGTTTTTTAATGTCTGAAAAATGTCTACAAAAGGTGTGTGAAGTTCAGACATTCGTTTTTGTTGTGATTCCTCTCACGGAAAAAAATATCCTCGAATCGGGTATATAGTATTCCGGAATCCAAAATATTTAATTCTTGATTCTAGAATAATATTCCGGAATCCGAAGTATTCTATCCTCAATTCTGGAATAATATTCCGGCGACTTCCTCCTATAAGAGATGGCATGTACTGACGACGCGCCGTCCGAATTTAATTTACTTAAAATTATTAATTAAATTTAACAATGGGATTAGTTTACTTAAATTTACTTGAATTCGAATTTGCTTAAGTTGGGGTAGCGCGGCGTCAGTACATGCCATCTCATAAACGCAACGTATTTCAATGCGAGGAAGTCCCCGGATTATTTTCCAACCAGGGGAGACTCCTAGACCCCACTGGACAATGTTGTCAAAACTCTGGTTTTAACCTCGACTTCCAGAGTTCATAGCAGAGATGTCAGACAAGATTTATTTATTTATTTATTTATTTAGAAGGTTTACAAGACCCAACAGCCAGAGGCCAATAATAGGATCAATAAAAAGAATAACAAAGTAATTATAAATGTACAAAAAGTGAGGTATAAGAATAAAGATCAAGATAACAATGTGAGTGATGGCATATCGTATCGAACGAACTTCAAACAGTATCGCTAAACTCATTCCTTACATTGGTAATAAACTTATGCAATTGAACGACAAGATGTGAATGTTTTTTTGGGGCCCGAGTGCAGGAACGAGTATCGAAACAATACAGATGATTCTAAGGATGATATTCTGGAATCGAGAATTAAATATTTGTTTATTCCTGATTCCGGAATATTGTATATCCGATTCGAGGATTTTTTCCATGCTTACCACTAGCCACCGGAACTCATCTGGTCTAATAAATCCGCGTTTACCACAATCCAAACGACCATTCCTTCATCAAGACAGAAGCGTCTAATGCCCATATCAATATTTTAATTATGATTGTCATACCGCTTTGATCAATGACCCATCATTCTCCAGACCCTCTTCAAACTCCCTCTATGAACCCGAGGGTAATTCAATAAAATCCCCCGTTTGTGTGTTAATTTGTCCGCGCAATCAATCGAATTGCTCCTCTCGCTTTATCCTCTTGACGTCGGGTTCGTTACCGAGCCCGGTTGCCCTCTCCTTCCAATTCCAGTCACCCTTTTCTCACTCAGTTAGACCCCGTGATCTTATTAGCCAGCCCCTCAACAGACGCCCTTTTCTGTCCATCGCGCGAATGGCCGGGGACAACCGCCAGCAGTGACGGTAACAAGATGTTTGTCGCAATGAATTGAGGAAAAATTGATTAGACCAGGGATCATTCCCCCCGGCGCAACACACGAGTCCTGGGGATTTGTTCGTGTTTGATGGAGATGGCCCTCTTCGGGGTCATGCCGGAGGGATATACCGAGCGGATCAATGATGAGACAACCCCTTACGATAACAAAAGACCAATCTCCAGACACAATTCGCTTATGATTTTTTCCCCCTTCGATATGTCTTCGGGGTATGTTTTCTCGTCCGATCGAAGGGTGAAGGGAGTGCGGTCCGCAATTGGATGAATGCTGCATCGGAAATCCAGGGGGAAAATACAGTGGAGATATTCTCGATTGCTAAAATCGAAGGGTTCTGCCAGGTACATCGGTAATATCAGGGAAAAACGAATACGAATGAAAACAAGTGCCGAGTTTATCCGCGAAAACAACTGTACTGCACTCATAGTAACAGCTCCCCGCTGAAAAGACTACGTGATCGGGTGCTTATCGCGATTTAAAGCGCTTTCTTTATCGTCTAGTGAACCGCATCACGCTTTATCGGGTGGAGGGGGAGGAGGGGAGGGGGGGGGGG
>NW_021680504.1:819672-829142 GCF_001412515.2 Diachasma alloeum
GGGGGGGGGGCACAGCGGCAATTGTAATCCCGAGGTTTTCCAAAATGGATCAAACGCATTAGAGCGCTCACTGGTATTCTTGCCAATCTGATCGATAAAGTTGATGGTAACCTCTGGCACAAGGAGGTTTCAACATCAAAACGGGAAGTTCACACACCAGTTTATGGAGGTGGAGGAGATAATGGCGGAGACCTTGCGGCTTGGATCGAAGATTGAAATCGAATTAAGCGAACCGCGCCTCAATTTAAATTCTAACTTGGGGAAGAATTGTGGATTTTTTTGGATCGGGAAGTTTTTCATTCGAGCGAAAATTTATATGAGATAGCGGATAAGGCATCATATTTACGAGGAGATTATTTATTTTTTTACCCATGAGCACTCTACACTAGAGAAACTGGTGGCTATGAAATTGAGACTTTTGTCCTCTTTTTTAAGACGTTTGTGTTCTCAAATTCAAATTTTTTTTTGTATCACATTTGACATTCTAAATTTCAGTCATGATGAAAGTAGCCGATAAGACACATTGTTGAATCCAATGTCGTAAATTAAGACGTAAATTAAAGTAGAAGTGAAAGTAGAAACCGTCGATACACGGAAAATTTTTTTTAGTGAATTTCAAATCATTGAAAAAATGAATTACCATTGCTATCTTAAAAATCGATCAATGTCTCGCCTATAGTAGATGGCTTCGCAATAATCTACAATTCGTTCTCCAATTCGATGCATTAAAAAAATTAACGAACATTATTTTTTTAAAAATGTAATGTTTTTTGTCAGCAATCTATTCCGCCACGCTTGACATAGAATTATTTCCATCCTAAACTTGAATATCTTATATATAATAAGAAAATATTTTTAAAAATATGTATATATGTATAAATATATATTTTTTTATGTAAAAACAAATGTAGATATGAAAAAATTGCATGAATTTATTTTTAGAAAAAAAATATCTTCATGTTAGTCATCTTCACCTTTGATAACCAATTGACATGGCATTATTTTTTCATTTCCATTCCGTGCAACATCTCTGCGATAGGAGATTTGGGTCAGATTAAGGACATGCCATTCGAGATGACGAGTATTAAATCTGTCATCTTCATACCAGTCGAAAAATTTTTGAATAAGTTTAGAATTGCATTTTCAATGTGGAGAAAATAGTAAGAAAATATGAAAGGACATTATGATTGAATATTAGCCGTCTGTGATGATGGCGCATCTTAACTTGATACCTTTACATTTCACGCGCGCGTAACGCCCTTTCCCTAGTTATCGAAAGTTTAACAAATGGTCGTCGAATAAAACTGAAAAAGCTGTTCTGAATTTTTATTAATCGGTTGTTAAATTTCACCAACTAGTTGTTGCAATTCATCAACTATACTCATTGAAATTCACCACATATTTTTCTCTGTATACCTTGTTCTCCACACTCAATGCAGTTTTCATAACTCAAACCTCTGAAGAATTTTCAAGTATTTATTCTCCCCGATAAAATACACTTCCCCCCTTGCATTATACATCATTGTATCCACCTACAGAGTATACACCCTCGAGTGAGACGAAATAGCGAGAGAGGGGTCGGGCCATTAACAAGAAACGTATCTCACGCAACATCGAGTCTGAATATAATGCCCTCTCGACACGATCGCACGAATGAATCTGGAGGAGTGAGTCGTTCGGATTCATGTCAACAGCCGCACAATCTTTAGACTCACTTCAACCCCCGCGCTCCCAATGAAATTATACTGATGAATTCATGAGAGTGAATTTTGTTAATGAGTCTCGCCCGTGAAAATCGATTCAGGGGGGTAAAATTACTCCGGCATTGCATACAGCCATTCGTAATCAAGCAGATGCACAGGTGGAGACGCTCATTATTCTGCCCAAACAAAGAATCCTCTCACGTTTAATAATACTGAAACCACAATCTTCGTAATTCCGCGAAATTTACCCGAGATTTTGATGAATTTCGAACGAAATCCCCGGGTTTTCTTGAAAACAGGACGTTGAGTGTGACCGAAGTGGCGGACAACTAACGATAGAAGCCAATGATGTCACTCGGGTAAGATAAAGAGACTCCTCGCAAACCAGAGGATAAAATTTATGCAGACATTGCGGGACGTTGGTAAGACAGCTCACTTTATGCTGATCCTCTTATCCCCGCCCTCGGCCCAGAATCTTCAACCCACCCAAGATCATAGACAAGATATCCCCGAACTTCATGAGCACTCAGTTTGTCACAGCACTACATCCTTCAAATACCAAAATTACTGTCTGATTTCGCATGGAGAATGAATGGACTTGTCTTTACGACTTCCTTGATAAAAATCATTCTCCCCTCGGAGATTGAGAGAAGATGACAGTCATAAATGGCTGAGTCGTCTTCCGTGCAAGTAGCGAAGTCAAGAAATGACAGTGAAAAGGAAGCATAAAGAAATTGAAGGAACATTTATCCTAGAAAGGGAAAAGGCATGTGAAATTTATGAACTCGTATACTAAATGGAAATTGTTCTTTTGCATGAAAATCATCAAGGGATATGACTTAGCTGTATTGACTCCAGTTACTAGACAAGGTAGTAAAGATTGTTTACTCCTTTTGCTGATTATTTCTTTCTTATTCCGAAATTTCCGACTAAGCTTGACGATGTAGTGGCATTTCAATTACTTGTCCACGTTAAATTCGACGGAATAAAACAAACTTGGCACCATTTTTCCACATTTTAATGTCGCTCTCCATTGAGAGGAAATGACAGCCGTAAACGGCCGAATCGTCTTTCGTGAAACCAACAAAGCCAAGAAATGAAGAAATAGAAGGGAAGAATGGACGAAGTGAGGAAATCAACCGAACGTCGAAAGGCAGAGGAGGCTGTCGTCCTCGGGTATCAACTGGCCTCAACATTTATCCTGAAAGAGGAATTGGGGGGGAAATGAAATGCCCAATCTAACCTAAAACCAAGACCATGGGGGTAGTCAGATAGAAGTGAGTTTAATGCTGGCTCACTGGGCTCTATTGCCTATTTGTATCCCACCCTTGTGCCCAGTCTAGCGTTTCTGCCCACTCCTGGATATCTTGGTGCACAAGCTAACAGTATTCTCCAAATGCTATTGGCAAGGTGCAACCAACCGCGCAAGCGGTATACCTCTTCTACTCCGTGTAACTCGTGAAGACACTAACCCGGGCAATCGTATATACGTATCGTCTGGAGATACAAGTACCATTTCCGACATTGTCCTATTCAACGGGAATCCCAGGGTTTCTGGTGGGGCTCACAATCTCAAAGGAGAATTAGGATGTCCTTCAGATGAGTTTGGCTAATTGACGAAATGGTTGTTAGGGTGAACTTGTTGAGAGATGTTAGTGCTCTTTGTTAAGTGTCGGGGTAGCTGGTCGTTGGGAAGAATAGAAGAAATGTTCCACCCACCCAAGACCATAGACGAGATACCCTAAGCCCATGAACTTCATGAGCACTCAGCTTGCCGCGGCACTACAATCGTCAAATATCAGAATTACTATCTGATTTCGCATAGAGAACGAATGGACTTGTTTTTACGACTTCCTTGATGAAAATCATTCTGCCCTTGGAGGTTGAGAGAAGATGACAGTTGTAAATGACCAAGTCTTGTGTCGAAGTGCGAAGCCAAGAAATGATAGTGAAAAGGAGGAATAAAGGAATTGACGGAACATTTGTCCTAAAAAGGAAAAGACGTGTGAACTAGTACGCTGAATGGAAATTGCTTCTTTGAGTGAAAATTATCAAGCGATAACAAAGCAATTATTGTTTACTACAGACACCTTTCATCAAAGAGTTTTCGCCGAACTGTTCGAATGTTCGATTATTGTCACCTCTGCCAAAAACCGGAGCGGAAATGCCAAACGATCAACTCTCGTGATAAATTATTAATGGAGATCTCTGTGTGAAACGCAATAAGTCGGATAGACTCAGCAATAAAATGTTGCAATTGGTTTTCTATCACTCTTTTGTAATGTCAAGGCTCATAAATTTTTACTCGTTTGTTCCAGGTATCTTTACAGTAATGTGCTACAACGTTCTTTGCGACAAATACGCAACACGTCAGATGTATGGGTACTGTCCCAGTTGGGCACTCGACTGGGAGTATCGAAAAAAAGGAATACTCGATGAGATACGTCACTATGCCGCTGATATTATCAGCCTGCAGGAAGTTGAAACTGATCAATTCTACAACTTTTTCTTACCTGAACTCAAGCACGATGGTTATGATGGTATCTTTTCACCGAAATCAAGGGCAAAGACCATGGCTGAGAATGATAGAAAGTATGTCGATGGTTGTGCTATCTTCTACAGAACTGCCAAGTGAGTGAATTTTTGATAATTATTGAGGGATGTTTTCGTTGGGAAGTTTTTTTACATCGACGTTTATTTTTATTGTGTCAAAAATACATATTATTAAATGATCATAACTTCGGTGCCACCTGCGCCCTCAAAGTTTACATAACACAGACACAATGCCATTCTAAGCAAATATTAAAGTCACAATTACAGGTTCCGTCAGCCAGTAGATCATTCACCCATTATCCTTACCACGATTTCTGCAACAAAAAACAGGAAATTATATACAATGGCAAAAAGAAAAAATCATGATCAGGCGAATACGTGCGTATTTAGTTCTCGAAAAAACACGCTGTTTGTCCAAATTTTCCAGGCTTACAAATTATTCTTTAAGAAATAATAGTTTTCTCATGGTTATCATGTGCCAAATTATTGAATTCTTCCTTCTTAGTTTTTCATTCATCATGAAATTCCATTAATATAATCGATTTCAATATCTGCTATTTTTCCTTTGTGAATGCCATAAATTTGACTCTCTTTCATTTCTTTACTTCCATATGCGTTTTTAATTCTCGGGTTATCCAATAATTCACGAAAACTTTTTATTCATAACCGTTCCCTTATTTTTCACCAATTCCGAGTATTGATTGAGTCGAAAAGTGAAAGTGAATTTATCGAAGATTCAATATTATTCATTCATTTTTATCATTCGTTTTTCTAATATACTCATGTGTATGAAATGTAATAAAATTTCACTGAAGAAAAGGAAGCTTCACACAAAAAAATGAGGTGAACCATCACCCCGCACGTCCGGCGTATTTCATTATTAATTTCAATCCCATATAAAAAACGAAAGAAAAAACGAAATATCCTTCCTTCCAACAATCGTTGACATCTTTCAAAACTACCCCCTCCCCAAACCCAAGTGACTTCAGTCCGTGAATTCGCAACGGACTGAGGAACAGAATAAAATGAATTGAAACCCAGGAAATTTTAGCATTGAAAAATTTGAAAAGTTTCGGACCCAAAGGGCCAAAACTCTGTTTCACTTTTTCACTGTTTCCTTTGAATCTATACAGAGTTTTTCTCCATCCCCCTTCTCCATTTACCTTCCTCTTTCCCTCTCCCGGCAAGTTTATTGCTCGCAAAAGTGCCCGCCCTGGAGAGGCAGCAAAATGTCCTGATAACGTGAGACCCTCCCCCTCCCCCCTTCACTCACCACTCTAGCATCCTCACAGAGCCTCCAAGGACTTACATTAACCCAGCCATTGTATACTTTATCGCCAAGGGAATATGTGTAACCCTCCCCTCCACCTGAAGTGTTCAACAATATCACTTGTATCGGAATTTCACTATTTACATCGGCGTCTTGCATTTATTTTCAATATCGCGATGCAATTCAACTCCAGTTGGTGATATTTGTTAGTTGTTGGATAGAATGAGACGGGGGACGGAGCGAGAGCGGCATTGCCCGCCGGGTTATCGTGTCCACTGTATAGTTGGAGAGAGTGAGGGCCATTATGGTGATGTATAGCCGAGCATATGCAATCTTGCTCCTACCTTGGTGCTGGTTACTATTTAAGTATTTGCCTCCCTCTTCCCTCACCCGCGCACGCTGCCGGCCTGATGGCTCTCCTCTCTTCGGGGATTTTGCACTGCACGGTAACGGTTCGTTTGTATCTTCAGTTGGGTACCAAACCGCTATTAAATGCTAGAGTACTGAATATATCGACGTAACTATAGTCCCTCTCTCTCTCTCGCACTCTGTGTGTTAACCGTTGAATTATAGCTGAAGTTTCCTATTTCATTTCGCTCGATTTATCGGGAAAAAATGAGTTAATTCCGGGTGGGAAGGGGGGAGGGCTCAATTTATGGGGCAATCTGGGGAGTTTTGCGGAGGTTGAATAGAAAAATTAGAGGTGAACATATTTTTTCGACGTGGGGGGAGGTTAATTTAATTTTGTCAATTGATGGAGGTTTCGGAGATTGTAGGTAATGGTTATTAATTGATGGGGTGCAGGAAATTTTTTAGGTCACGGGATTTCTTTTATTAGGGTTTTATAAGTTGGGGGAAGTCAATCCGTCATTAATTGTTTTGAGAATCATTACACGGCATTTAAATTTTTTTGAAAATTAGGTGAACGTCGTATATCCATTTTCAGCATTGCAATCTGGTATTGCATTCTAGATAAAATTGCAGCATTTCGGAATTTTATTCAAATTTTCATTTAACAGAAAATGAATGGGGAAAAATTTGAAGAAATGAACAACAGGGGATTTGCATAAGAACTTCTCAAAGTTAATTCCGGAAATTGAACTTTGCATTGAATTTAATTTTGAATCAATTGACAATTTACTTCGAGTTTTCCACCGGCATATTAACTTTAAACTAAAATTCTCATTTGATTTCACAGTGATTTCGACGTGTATTGTGCCATCGGTGGAAAATGAATAAAATATTTATTCATAGTTTATTCATAATTAATGAATGAATTCGGTTGAACAAATTATCAGACATAATCTTGTTGTACAGGGCGTCAAGAATACATTACCATAATTTAAATTCCATTTTAATGATTTATTAAGTGTTAAAAAGTACTCATCCGATTGTATTTAGTTCTTTTTTGTTGATTATCATTTATTTATTTTCTCATTCAAATTAATTTTCATCAAAGTTCACAAATTATAAATTTTTTTCGGTAATTAAATATTAAAAAATCGCATGTTAATCAATGGATGCTCAATATCTCGAGGCATTCCCTCACACTCATTAGAAAATATCAATCCACGACATCCAATTGTCTCTTCTGTTAATAGTTAACAATGATCGACTCCCGTCACTGCAGAATCCATACCATTTCCCTCTTATGCATATCATTGCTCTCGAATCTCACGTCTATTTTTCATTGAATTAAATTCACAAGAGTGAAGTTAAATGGTAAGAGGGATAATATCTCCTATACCCCAGAATCAGAGACTGAGAGAGGTACTTTTGGCCTTACGTGAGGCACATGGGTAAACGAGATTGTATTCTACCGCGCTGTACGTGATATGCCTGTGCACTTTTGAGCTCACCCATAGCAAACTACTTGGCGAATACTTTTCGTGAGTACCTGTACATCTCCCCAGGGTTTTCCCAGGTTCAGGATTGAGTCCTTTGAACGTCAGAAAAAATATAAACTCGGGAAAAATTCTGACCTCATTGGGAACGTGACGCGTGGTGCAAATATTATCTAACTTGATTAATCTATACTATTTTATTTTATTTTATTTGCATTTCTGTCTTCACAATTAGATTAATTTAATTTTATCCTTTTCTATTCTTATTATATATATTTTTTCTTAATTCACAAGTAACAAAATTGAATGAAGAGGAATTATGTTAAAGATCAATAAAAAGTGTTTTTTGTGATCAAACCAAATAAACAAAATAATTCATTCGAAATCTCGTTCGGGCAATAGAAAAATCTCTCCATGTATTCTTGAACATATTTAAAATCTATTTTTTCCCTTCATATGGTAAAAGGATATCGTTACTCCTCATTCCTATGGTCGGATTCCAATTATTATAATAAAAAGGAACTGAAAAAAGAATCAGAAAGGGATAATCGGCTATAAAATGGATTTTGTTCTTCTATTATATTGGCGAGAACTTCGAATCACTTCTTTTCTTCAAGTATTAGAGGGATATCAATATTTCAGCGAGAAGAAATTCAAAGAATGCAAGAAAAGTGGCCGGAAAGAAATAAAAAAATTAATTTCTCAATGTCTCCGGAAAGTTTTAAAATTGATATATTTTTTCGAATAATGGAAGAATACCCATAAATTCGATTTTTGTCCTTGGCTTTCGATAGAATAAACCCAATAACTGACAAAAATTGAGAAGTGGAGACTAAAAATTTTATGATTATTATTAGGTAATTTTCCATTTGACTCATTTCCAGATTTACATTGATCAAGGAGCATTTGGTGGAATTCAATCAGCTAGCGATGGCCAATGCCGAGGGCTCCGATCACATGTTAAATCGAGTAATGCCAAAGGATAATATCGGATTAGCAGCACTTTTAAGAACCACTGAGGCTGCATGGGATAATGGTGAGTACTAAAGTTTCTCGAATAAAAGAGGTAATAAAATTTTTCATTGCCCCACCGTGGAATTGTATTTTTGTACTGGAAAGAAAGTAAAAAATACAATTCAAAGAAAAGGGGAAAATCGAATCGTAAATTTATCGCTCTTTAAGCACTCATTAGAGTGTTTTTCCGTCGGTCTTTTCGAGTGCATCGTCTGATGTAGCAGCAACAAAGGAACTTTTTTATTGACACTGAGAGAGACAGAGGAATAATACGGAGAGTGGAGAATGGAGGAAGTTGAATGGGTCTTTTTCTCCCAAGAGAAATAAAGGAGAGGGAAGAAGAAATCCTCTAAATAAACTTGTACGAACGAGGGAGTGAAGTTTAAGGTGTTTACTTAAATTTTTGCAATTCCACTGGGAATACCTGAAGTCATTTTCACTATTAATTCCACATCGATCACAGGAGATACGGGGAAACTTCGTCTCACGGCTGTTGAGGAAGCTCTCTGAGCATTTTAGGGAATTATGAAAGTTGAAAACGAGTTCAAACTGCTCTATAATCGACAATTAATAACTGACAAAGTTATATGTCAGTTTCCAAGGCTTTGATTGAAATTTAATTGCTATTGCAGTTCTGATTTGTATTTGTATATTCTAAGATTGAACATCGCATAGAACGAAATTTCGAAGAAATTACGAATTGAATGTCACAGTCAATTTTCATAATTTTCCGAAATCTTTATAACGCCCCCAGATTAAAATTGAAATTTATATTGAATGTTCTTAAATAAAAATTTACTCCCAAGTAAAAAATTTACAAAATCTTCACACGAATTAATTCTTGTTGAGTACTTCAAGAGATTTCAGTGTAAAATGAATGGAATAAATGAAACATCCCATTCATGTTCAACGAATAAATTCTGTTTTCATTGCTCAAGCCCAAAAAGGGCTCTTTTACCGACGGTAGTTAAGCATGAGAAGTAGGTCTTTTTACCGTTGAGCAGTATAAAAGTGAGAAATGCACTACTTAGGAGTGAAAAAGTGAGAAATGCACTCCTTAGGACTGAAAAACGTGTGGCGCCACCC
>NW_021680504.1:829704-851839 GCF_001412515.2 Diachasma alloeum
GTACTCCACCAGCGTTGAATTCAGCACTTCTCCGCCTTAGCACGTAATATACTATGAATGAATTAATAGACGAGGGAATAAAGTTTAATGTGTTTGTCTGAATTTCCACAACCCCTCTGAACGACTTCCCGTCCCTTCCACAATGAATTCCCCTTCGATCACAAGAGATCTGATGAAACAACGTCTCACGGTTATTGAGGAAGCCCCCTGAGTATTATTGTGAATCATAAAACTTGAAAACGAGTCTAAACTGCTCTATAATCGCGCATCGTTCTTCCCCCAGTGCTCCATTTAACCATAATGAAGCGAATCAAGCAGCCAAGGTTGAAATTCACCTCTAAGACGAGCAAAAAAAATGCAACCAATTCAACGGAGTGAAAGTGAAGAAGATAATGATCTTGCTCATGATAGATTTTTCCTTCTCTCCTCAATTTTTCAACCTCTAGAGTAATAATTTCGCACTGCAAATGGTTAACGAGTCTTCGTGGCTACGCATTTCTGTAATTCAAGCCAATTAACGTGTGATCCCCGTGGATAATTGATGGTGGATGCAACTCTTAATCATTGGCACGCAATCCAGAATGAATAAAGAGAGAAAAAGTATATTTTGTAATAAAAGAATAATACATGAATGGCCAACAGTCTACTGAGTCATAACGTTGCTCGTAATAAATTTTCGTTGCATAGTAACGTGAGACCTCCTGCCAGTTTTATATACGAGTCTGTTCATGCATCTGGTAAACCTTGACGATTAATAAGTCGACTGAAATACGATCATGTGCACACATGGGTCTCTCCAACTGCTTCACCTACAATAACCTGTGCGCGGTTTTCATTGGAATTGTCCAAGGTCGAATGGGGCATTTGACGGGGAGGATTATAACAGAGAAATTGCTCACTGTCCAGGTATTAAGCTAAGTCGAATTGTCTGGATTAATCGGCATTCCCAGAGCGGATGGATTTGCTGCTTGGGGGTTGTCGAAATTACAAATTGACGTTGTGGGTTTATGTTAATCATTGTTACTGAATCCATATTACGGGTGTATTATTGGGGGTGAGCGGTATTCATTAGTTATGTGGCTTTGATGTGGTTTGAAATGATTGATTAGCGACCACTACTAGTTACGTTTGTTAGTCTCGTCCATGTATGAAGGGGCCAGCACTGCGCCGGGGTTCTGCCGACGGTGCGTGAAATTAGTAGAAGTTCGGCCAAACGCTTAATCAACTGATGTATATTTTTGGGAGTGATAACGTTGGGCCACCGTCGGTTGTCAACAGTTTGAACTTGCCTGGGAATTATATCGCACCTTTGGCTGAATGTCGGCCCGGACCAGTTTGGAGGAAGTTGATTCATCGTAGAGTACGACTAGTTAGTTTAGCCTAGCGTTGAGCCGGGGTTCCGCCGATATTGGAAACAGCCCGTTTTCGACCACAAAATTACACGAACCAAAATTATTTTGATGAGAGTAATACAGACTTTGGCAGGAGATGAGAATTAAGCCTTAGGAGTAATAAAATTAATGTAGTAACGAAAATTAAGTGTAAGGATGTCACGATCGTGGGGAACTACACGGACAACTTAGTTGCAGGTAGTAGGTAGTTGTAGGTAGACCTTGGGGAACTAGCCGAGAGGGGTTCCCCATTGTAAAATATTCAAGGCGATTGGAATATTATTTTATTGAGGCATTTATTGCGGTAGGATTAAGACGAGCCGTAGGATTAAGTTGAAACATAGGATTTTGTTATTTTATCATCGATGGCGCAATTCTTTAATGCCTAAAGGAGGTTAGGCGGTGTATGGGGTGAATTTGAGAGTGAATTTCTGTGGTTCCCGGTAGCTTAGTCGGTAAGAGTGCCCGGCGCGTATCTGGGAGACCCGGGTTCGATTCCCGGCTGGGTGAAGCGGAAATTTTTTCTCTCTAAATTCTAATTCTCTTAGTTTTTTTTTTTTAGTCGGTCAGGATCTTCTAGCTAGAATCCAGCCGACCCACGCTGTCACGTTTCGGAAAAATTCTAAATATGGAACTTACGAGTAATGCCCAGAGAGTGCGTGGTATTGGAGGACGCTAGAAGAGAAGAGCAGTATATTCAAGGGATGAGGGTGAGACAGCGTAGTTAGTTGATTGCGAGAGTTGGTTATCGAAATATGACGTAGACGGAAGACGAACTTTTTGCAAAAAGCATTGGACGGTTTAAACGGTTAATCCGAGAGGTCCACATTTTTTTGTAAAATAAGGGTAAATGTAGTCAACTAAAATAAAATAAATTCAGCTGTTTTTTTTTAAAGTATCCCTACATTTGGTTGGCTTGGTTGATTGTTGGTCCAGCCCCGGGGAAGCTTGGCTACAAAGTATTCGATCAAGATAAGTGAGATACCGAAGATCGGCAGGCCAAGGTGAGACCACGAGTTGTAAAATTCATTCTTGGTAATTCCACTTGGGGATAAGGGTTGACCATGAGTTGAACGATATTCCTCCGGAGCATCTCCAATGTTCATTGAAGATTCATTCAAGTTTTATCGAACGGAATACGACTGATGTCCACATTTCCAAAGTCCTACCCACTCGAGAGGAAAAGTCACCCGAACCGTTATTAATTTCAACACTCGGGAATCAAATCTCACTGGACCATTCAATGTCACCCCAAGCAACCCTCGAACTTATTTTCCTTTTTGTTGAGGGAAAAAGGGTATAATAAAATGAACGAAATGGGGGAAAATAAGAAGGGTACTCTGGGAAAAGAGATGTTGGTGACCGTTCGAGCGTCACGAGAGATAAGAGCTCTCTTGCAAAACCCACTCCTATGATATTGATTCCCTCAAATAATTTACGAGTTCAAGGAGAGGCTTCTACGACCGGTTATGGGTGTTATGCGCGTGAGACACCCTTGGGTTTACCTATTTTAATTTGAGGGTGATTTATTTACGTTCGTGGGGAAGAGGAAGACCACTTCCATTGCTTCCAGGGGAGGCTCTTGCCGGATCAATTAATGCTGGATTAAGTGAAATGAATGTTGCATTATTGAATTGAGGGCGTGTTTATGATGAAGACAGACGTTTACAATGTTGAATAACATCTTACAGCTAAAAAGACATGCTCTAAGCCGATAACAACGACCAAATATCCATCACCAATTGATTAAAACACTCAATCAAGCAAAAATTTAAGGATATTAATTTTGCTTTTGCTAAAAAAAACGGAATATATTTTTACAATTGTTAAATTCGAAATTCCCGCCATGCAGCGACACTAGCGCCGCCCCCAGTACATTTCCCAAGGTCGTCCTCACCTCTCTGTCTCCACCAGTCGATAAAACAGACTAGTGCGCAATTCGTCATTTCCGTCGTGCTGTCAACAAAGTGTCTTCGATCCACAAAAAACCTCAATAATTACAACAAGTGGAATCTAATAACCGAAAAATAGTGTGTAAACAAATGTCTGGCTACACTGGTCAGGATAACTACTGGGGACAGCCACCCCAGGGGCAATACAACTTCGACCCCGCTGGGTTTGGCCAACCTAACCCTCAATTCGACTTTCAATCCTATGGAGATGAGCAGACAACAGATTATACATATTCCCAGAAGAGTTACCTGGATCCAACGCAGGGGGCTTATGGAGGAGACATGACGTATGCATCTGATGATTTTGGCAGAGGTAAATTGAAGAAAAAGAACAATTTCATTGGATATTGTTGATACGGGTTCTAGGCCAAAAAAACAAGAAAAAAACAACACAAAGTAGGAATTAAATGTACAATTTACAAAATTGAAAAATCGTATAAAAATTTGCAGAGGTCCTATTTAAAGAAATAATTCAGAATAATTGGATAATCATACTTCATAAATTACAGTAGGAGAACATTAAAATATTCCTCACAAAACCACATTTTAATGGTTCATTTTCTATTTTGTCAACTTGAAATGTTAATCACTCCATTAACATTTTGTTAGTGTCCATTTTATCCCAGCCTTTTACCCTAGCCTTCTTTTCTTCGGTAAATTTAAAATTCTATCCATTAAAAAGTCGTTGTGAATTGCCGAAATCGGGACACTGACAGTTACTAGGCCATTGAAGGTATAGCCCGGACCACTATCAACAATATTCACATGGAAACGTTCCCCTAGAATTTATTTGCGGTCAATTTAATTGACTTCCTCCATTTCATCAACTCGATTCAACAATTTTAGCTCCTGGATTTGGTGAGGAAGAGGACGAGCCTCCACTCCTGGAGGAACTGGGCATAGATCCAGACAGAATCATGCAGAAAACCCTAGCTGTTCTGAACCCATTCCACCGAAGGGGCCAGATCGACGATGCAAATTATCTCCTTCAAGATGCTGATCTGGCTGGTCCAGTGGCCTTCTGCCTTATCCTGGCAGGTTTCCTCCTTCTCGCAGGCTCCAAGGCCCACTTTGGATATGTATATGGCCTGGCAGTGACCTCCTGCCTCCTCATGTACATTCTCCAGTCCCTCATGAGCAGTACTGGCAACATCACCCTGAGCTCTGTTGCCTCTGTTCTTGGGTACTGCTTATTGCCTGTTGTCGTTCTGGCAGGTGTCAGCATCTTCACGACCCTCAAGGGACCTATTGGGATGGCAATGGGGGCCTTTGCAGTCGCCTGGGCCACTGTCTCTGCTTCAAGACTCTTCTCGGCCATGTCAGGAGAGGAGAAACAACGTTTACTCATTGCTTATCCGTGTTTGTTGCTCTATGGAGTATTCACCTTGATTGTCATCTTCTGAATGCTAAAGGGAGACGAGGAGTTTTCGATTTTCGATAGAGGTCTGATGATTACTGATATTTGTGAGAGATTGTGATTAAGAATTGTATTGTAAATAAATTAATTGAATTAGAATTCTGCTTTTTTATTACTTTTTGCCTCCGAATGGAAGCTGTGTAATCGGTCGATTTTTCGATTCTCTAATTTTGCTTGGGAATTAGTTAGAACGTCATGAAACGTCGAGACATGATGTTTTTAGACAATGTCTGCAAAATTCTGGGAATTTTTAAAGAAATTTTCACAAAAAAAGGCGAAAGTGATGGAAAAAAATTCGCAATTTTGGTTCACAATTGGTTTTGGTTGGGAGCACATGTGGGCCAAATTTCAGCTCAATCGGCCCAGTAGTTTTCGAGAAGCAGCGATTTCGAAAAAAAAAATTTTTACGCCACTCATGCCTGAAACCGGCTGGATTACACACTCGACGCTTCGCGTCTCGTGTCTAATTCAGCCGGTTTCAGGCTTCGTAACATAAAATTTTGTTCAGTACTTGTTGGGAAATTTCGTCCTTAACGTGTGTGGTTACATCACTCGTCTTCGGCTCATGCTGTAAACCCCACACACGTTAAAGACGATATTGCCCCACATGTGCTGAAATATACTATTTCAATATCTCGACAACTACTGCATCAAATGAACTTTTTTGGCGTCAATATATCTCTTATGATGATATCGATCGAATCGGACTATAATATACCTAGCTAACTATTGCGAGTCCTTCAGTAATTGACATTTTTCATTTTTGTGATAAAATTGATGGGAACACGATAACGTTTGAAATAATTGAGATAGGAAATTGAAATTTGATATGATTCAGGCTCTTACTATATTACAGGCTGTCGTTTCAGGTGGACGAAATCAAATCAGTAGTTTTAAAGATATTTAATTTTTTGTATAAAACTATATTGTACAATATCTCAAAAACTATTCATCAGATTTCAATTTTTTTTTCAAAATATTCGTCTTGTTTTTTATTCATCTTGAGTTTTCTAGTGATAAATGGGAGAATGTAATAAGAGAGGAAATAGAAATGTTTATCGAATTGTCTCGAAAACGATTACATTTCCTGTTGAAAATTTCTCTGGCTACGAAAGAAGTCTCTCAACATATTTTCCCAAATTATTTTTTCCTCTTCATATGATTTGACAATTGGAAAATATCGTTTCTGCTGGTTTTGGTCACGATTTCACAGAATAAAGGAAAAGTAGATTCCATTCGAAATTTTTTTATTCATTTTTAGGACTGCCCACTGATCCTGCTCAGATCCAGCAACCCATTCTCGTGTGCACTGCACACATCCACTGGGATCCAGAGTTCTGTGATGTTAAATTGATCCAAACAATGATGCTCAGCAATGAGCTTCGTTCTATCCTCGATCAAGTCGGTCAGTCTTTCAGACCTGGCCACAAACCTGACTCTTCCAATGTTCAACTACTACTTTGTGGTGATTTTAACTCATTACCTGATTCTGGTATGTACGAATTCAGGAGTTGGGTGGTTGCTTATGTCAGACTTGAGTTTGGGAAACCCAAAAAAAAATTTATAATTTTCGATAATTTTTTTAGCTCTTATTTTTCTCTACATATTCATAAACAGATAATCATCAAATTGAGTTAACTCATCTTGCCAGGAGTATTCCAATCGTTGAAATAAAATAAGCGAATAGATGTCAATTCCTCTATATCATTTATTCTATTCATTTTTCTGTAGAAAAATCCGTAGGCATGAATGTTCTAAATTCTTTGTTTTGTATTTTGCAATGCAAGACCGAAAGTTTATAAAATTTATGCTCAGGAATTTTCTTTGGAAAACATACCAGCAGAATAGATTGCATAGAAAAGCAAAAACTATTAATTTTTGCCTATCACATATTTCCAATGAAAATGTACAAAAATTGATAGAATTTCCAGTAGATAATAATTGGAGATTGAATATTCAAATTCTCGGTGAGTAAAAAATTTTCTTTCGTCCCCAGGTGTAATTGAATTTCTAACATCTGGACGTGTAGCGTCTGATCATCGTGACTTCAAAGAACTGGCGTATAAATCTTGTCTACAAAAAATATCAGGATGTGACAAACCCAACGAATTTATTCACTCGTTTAAACTTGCCTCCGCCTACAGTGAAGATATCATGCCGTATACGAATTACACGTAAGAATTATCCTAAAATGTCACTTAAAATTCACATTTCGATGATGACGAATAATTATAATGTTTTATTTATTTATATTACAGATTTGACTTCAAAGGAATAATTGACTACATATTTTACTCAAAGCAAAGCATGGTTCCACTTGGACTACTAGGCCCACTGAGTGCTGACTGGTTTAGGGAACACAAAGTGGTTGGATGTCCTCATCCCCATATACCATCAGGTAAATCAAATGCAATAATAATCGTCAGCCTAAAGTACAATGAAATATCCCCCATTGAATCTTCAATACTTTAATTTAATCAAAAATAACAACAAAAATTACTTCACAAGTTGAAAAAACGATTTTAAAATTACTGATCTTGAGGTATTGATAATGAATCATGATTCATTATGCTCCACTCCCCCTATCAGGTATTAAAAATTTCAATAGAAGCAAAAGTCATTATTTTTCTCACCATCATTTTTAAGATTTTTGAATGTGCGACAAAGAAAAATGAAGCTTAGAATTTCTATCAATTTTATTTAACAGAATAGTGTTTCCAAAAAAGTTCAATATTCCTCTTGCATTTTTTCATATGTAATAATCAAGACGTAATGCTAATCCTCAAATTAATACTGATCAACTTTTCAATTACAAATTTTATAACAATTTTTTTTCTCTCACTCCAGACCACTTTCCATTATTAGTCGAATTGGAAATGAATCCAATAGTAGGGACTAGTAATGGTCTGATCTCACGCAGGTAGCAGCCGCTACGTTCTAGGCCCAAACAATAAGCAATAAGGGGATGATTAAAGAAAAAAACTAGCGACTTATTGTAATGAAAGAGATGGAAACGAATGGAAATGACTAAAAAAAAATCTCTGAAACCCCCCTCATCACTCCTTCTACAACATTCTGGCTCTGGCAATAAAACTCGCAGAATACTTACACAGCGAAATGACTCAATACTCCATATTACCGCACACAAAACGACAAAAACAAACGTAAGATGTTAAAATTAATGAAAATCTGACAGATAGCGATTTCACATTAATTCATAATTGACCAGGTGACGGAAGTCGTGTTGTAATGCGTTTAGCCCATGTATAGTGTATTGCATTTTTATGGAGTTTTAAGTCCTTAATATGGAATATCATCTACGATTCACGAAGTTAACGTGTAGATACCTATTTTCCTATGAAACAAATGAAACGAATAAAATGAAATAATGAAAATATATGAAGAAAAAAAAATGATGAGAATATTCCGATCAAGCCGCTGTGATATTGAGATTAACAATTGGAACAATTTCACATATTTATTAATGAACTTAGCATCTACTAGAGAAAAAAAGAAGAAAATCCATTGCAAGGAAAATGAAATAAAATCTCTGACCTCTTCCTAAATGTCATTACAACATTCTCCAAAGCCAACTTTTTTGATAAGAATGCTGCCATCCATGAAAAATTGTATTTTTAAACAAAACAAAAACCAAGAAAAAAAAAGAGAAAAAGAGAAAATAATTTAAAATGAAAAAAAAAATGAAAACATACACGCTATACTGGGCTGTGCGAAGTGATTGGAGTTGACTTAAAAAAAATACAATTTCAATGCAAGTACAAAACTGTTCTTATTGGCCACGTATATTGATAATGATAATGTTAAATAAGAGAAATAGATGATATTGTAGACGAGTGTAATTGTAAGTATGGTAATTGTAATGTTTCAACGTAATTGTAGTATCCATCTCTTGGGAAAATTTATTTTTCGCAATTTTTTTTAAACATTCACTTCATGAGTATACTACCTATCAGTTTGCATTTCTATTCTATAGTTACATATACGTGTGAATAATTCGCCACTTGTTGATACAGTGGTAAGTTGATTAAATTTGTATAAAAGTAATGGATCATTGAGGATAACTGGAAGGAACTGAATGTGAATCGTTGAATTAACGTTACATTTTTTAAATCATGCATTTAGATTTTTTGCTCCATTTTTAATCGATTATAGAATAGAATTATACATATGTATTTAGCAATTTAATGAGTTCTAAATTTGTATAAAGAATTATGAGAATTTTGTAAAATAATTAGACCACTGAGGTAAACAAGTGGTGAATTAATTATCTGCCCCGGGTCATACATAAATGTAGTGAATGTTGTATAAATAGGTAATTCATAGTGTTAATTGAACAAAACAGTGTCTCGCATTCTGTATTGGTATGTTGGATTGTCGAGAGTATCGTTTTTCATTAGTGAGCGAAAATTCAGTAGTCAATCTTGATGAGTGGGGAAACATGTTTGTTAATTATCCAATTATTTCGAAAAGAAAATTGGCTTTTGAAAATTGCTCTTTCACTCACTCATCATCAAGATTATTAAACAATGAAAAAACGTGATCCATTCAATAAAAAACCTGGCGCATTTACTAGAGAATTCTGTTGGATTTCAGAAGATATTTTATTTGAAACAAATCAGTAGATTCTAATATTTTTATACTACTTATTCTGTTGGAATGGTTTTCATAGAGATGAATTGAATTATATTGAATTTTTAGATGAAAAAAAATGCAGTGACAAAAATAGAAGATTTATGTCGAGGAGTTTCTATGAAAAATATTTGAATAGATTAAGTTGTCCAGAACAAAATTAGAGAAAAATCATTAGAATTTATAGTGCGTTAGGTTTTCCTGTAAAATTTTTCACATGTACTACTGAATTTTCGTTGGCAATAAAAATTTAAACAAAAAAATTAAGATTATATCATAACTATAGATTGTAAATGATCTCGGGCCTAATTTGACAAGATGCATCATGTATTGTCTAACTGCAACCACAAAGTGATGAAGAAGTCATGTTTCTCCAAATCATTTTTTACGTTATCTGCCAGTGGATGATGTCGACTTGTGAGTATTTTGACCAACATCCCATTCCTTTACACATTTTGTTTTTTTCACTGCGAATTTATGATTAATATACAATGATAATAATTATTGCATGTCCGCACTCGAATTTGGTATCACTTATTCGATAATATTAGGATATAAATGAAGAGAAATTGATTTGACAATTTTAGGTTCCTTATTTTTCTAGTGAAAATTGTCATTTCATTTGACCGCAAAATATCGTTTACTTGACGACGAAAATCGTAATTAGAAATTGAGAAAATTGTAATGAATCAATGTCAAGCTATCGATTTTCATAGCACGATCAATTTAATTAATTAATTTGGATCTATTTTTTTCCGGGGGGAAGGGGAGGGGGGGAATTTGATGCACTAATTTTCTCTGGGTATGCATTTTTTTCTCTTTTTTAAGAACACGACACTAGGTTTAATTGAAGGAAAATGAAGGAGTAGTAGGAATGAAACAAATTATATTATGTATTATGGTGAAAATGTCTGCCACATTGATTGATTAAACGTAGTTGGTTAAAAGAGATTAATAGGTTTCAAGTGTGAATTTGAGGGACGAGATGAGTCGATTTGACATTGGAATTGATTATAGTTTTTCATGGAAAAGTCTAGCGAATTCTATAGAAAATTCTATTGGATTTCTATTGAACTTTCCATTAGTTTTTGGCCAGTTCTATTAAAAAATGCTTATCTGCAATTTTTTTTTCAATGGAAATGTTCTGTAGAAAAAATCAATAGAAGTTTATTTTGCTATACAAGTTATTCTATTGAGATATGTTCCCTAGAAATTCCTTGGCTGAAAGTTATTTGTTTCATTTTTTAAGAATAGAAAAGATAAATAGAGTGAAAAAGAGAAAATTCACGTCGAGGAATTCTTCTGGAAGATATAGCAATAAAGAAAGTTGTATCGAAAGATGAAATTCAACTGATTTTTTCTATAAAAGTTTCTATTGAACATTTTCGATAACAAACATGCAAAAAGCTGTGAAAGTCTTCAATAGAATCGGCCAAAAGTTGATATATTTTTCAATGCGAGTTCAATAGAAATCCGATGGAATTTTCTATCAAATTCGCTAGGGTTTTTCTATGAAATTTGCTCGCGTGTGATTTCAAAGGAATTCGAAGCATTTCATTCCCCAATTCGCCACTGGCTCCACTCGTTTATGCATTTGAAATACCGAAAATTTTTATAAAAAATCATGTTCCATCGAGTTAATCGGGTCTCGCGCTAACTAATTGAACAATAACAACCGTTACTTGTGCACAATTTAGTGAAATTGAAGTGATACACCACCGAACGATAATTGATCTCTTCTGGGCCACATCATACTCCAAATCTCAAGCCGCATTGAATAATAATTGGAATTAATTTACAATACAAGATGCATCCTTCCTAATCAAGTACGAACTCTTGAATCATCTAATTATAAGATTCTGCATTTTAATTTCTCGCCGTAGTGATCGCCAGAGCATTTAGTCTGAAATACCGTTACAATACTAGTTTCTATTCAACCGAAAAAGAAAAAAAAGAAAAATACCAACAAACCGAAAAAAACACGTGAGTTTTAATATTACTTTCATATTTTTTATAATCATCGATATTTATGGATTATCGGTAAATGGTAGAAATGAAAATTAATCTTCCTCATCATGGATCACGATGAGAAATCACGAGAAATTTAGGGATAAATTAAAATGAAATAATACTCGCAAAATTCAAGTGCAAGAGTACAAATAGGTAGCTTTGCGAGACCTGGTAAAGTATTAAGTTAGAAGAAATAAATAAAATTGTGAGTTGTAAAGGCATATTACGAAGAAGGGTGTATTCTAGTAGAATATAAATCCTCACTGTCTGGATCATCTCTGAAATTAGATCATTAAAATTGGACCTAAATCTGTCCCAATCGGTCCACTGTATCAAACGAAGAAAGAGAAGTTGTGATTTTTCTTTCGTCTGCGAGATAAAAAATGCAATAATGTATATGGGCTGCATTTTCATCATGATCAAGTGTAATAATTAATAAAAATGATGATGAATAAAAATGACTCGTCTTCTTTCATTATCAGCTATATTTAATATTCCAATTAACGATACAGGAGTTGTTAGCGTGTTTATATATACTTGTAAATAACAGCTTCTCTATCAGCAACTGATTGGAGCTCCAGTTTCACAGGACACTGGAGCCAGTAGCTGAGCAGTTCCTGGGTGTAACCAATCAGAAAATAAAATTTCGAGGGAGCCATATTCTGCTTTATTATCCCAGCTACCCTTATTATGTTGTGCTGTCGTTTTATTATTATCTCTGAGACGAAGATGTTGTGCCAGGTGCCAGTCATGAATCGACGGATGAAGAGGTCTTCTACTGCGGTCTCAGAGGGTCTATTTCCGTCCTTTATGTTTGCTGAAGGAATTCAAAGATTTAATCTAAATTTCCTGATATACTGATGGCTTGGTAGCACGTTTTTTCAATTATCAACTAATTAGCCAAAACTTTTAAATTTTTGTTTTCATTTTTTGTTTGCTTTCTTCTAGACAACGTAATCCAACTCAATTTAAGAGTTTACACAACGTATCAATAATTAATCTGATGTAGAAACGATTTTTGCTTTCAATTAACAATTGTAAGAAATCGATAATTCAATACCAATTTAATGACAATAATTCTTTTGATAATTTAATGGTAATAATTTAATTTTGATTATTGTTTGGACGCACAATTCAGAGAATAATGCGGAAGAAAAAAAACAATTATTGCTCCTAGATGGTTTTTATCCTTGAGTGGATTGTTATTCAAATTAATTCAATATTTGTAGATGAGATAAACTAATTTATCACATGGGAGAAGAATCTGTTTTATTTTCTGTGAAAATTATTTTTTTTCTCTGAAATTCTCTAGTCGAGAATATTTCATTTTTGAATGAAGAATATGTATTTTTGAATGCGGATAAATATATTTTTGAAGTAAAATTATTTTCTACTTTTATACATTATTACTCACAGGTATTCCATGAATTCCACGATTTCCTGTGAGCCAGATACTCTGGTGTAGTAGCCATTTCATAAGTCAGCGGTTTGTTATGCTTGAGAGAAGGCCTGTGACGTCCTGAACGATTATTCTTGTTTGCCACTGCTGATACGTGGAAACATCTCTTCCAGGATTGATGTTGCAGTGTTTGGAGGCCCTGATCGTATTTAAAACCATGTATATTCGTGTTTTTCACCAGAATTTGAGTAAATCTCAGGTTCACAATGTGAGATATCATTGGAGTTGATGGATAATATGGACAATGGAGTATAAAAATAATAGAAACTTACATTTTTCAGTAAAGAAGTCATTCTTATTATCACTGTTTTCTTCTTCAATGTGAGAGGAAGTCACGTTTATGTTACGATTAATTGTTCTATCCCAGCATTTGAAAACAACGAGAGGACCCTGTGACTCCGAAACACTGGTAGATGCAGAGGTTAGGACAGTAGATTTGGTTAGAGTCTGGTCAGACATACAAAACTCGGTTGATAAGTTATCAACAACGGTCAACATTTCGTTACGAAACGTGACTATATTCTCAGATGATGAGTTTACTCGTTGTTGAACAGAAAACTTCCCCATAATTAGAACAAGTGTCGAGGTGAATAGAATTTCATTAGAATTGTCTTAAAATTCTGTTGGAAATTCTATTGTTTCTAGAAACATTTGACAGCAGGAAGTCAATAGATTATTTTATCAATAATTATAATTAAATAATCATAATAAAAAATTATAATACAAATTTATAATTTTATTATGTGAAGCAAAATAACGACAAAAATTTACGAAATTATTACACTCGTATTATGTAAAACAATGCAGCGAAATGAATTGAAATTTATGTTTAGGGATTTCCATTGAAAAAATATCAACTTATAGAGGAAGGTAGGGGAAAGTGGAGTTTTTGCCATGGACTTCAAATTGCAATATCTATATTTGATAATGAAGTTATCAAGAATTTGAGTGAATCACAAACCTTCCAATTATCCCAAGATAAAATTCAGGAGTCGAATGGATGGATATTTTTAACCCCACGATGTCTATACTGATAGAAAGGATTAGTTACTGTTAACAAAAGGATTTGGTTGGAGGCTAGGGTCTATTCGGTTTCATCAAATGTTCATTCGTTAGTAGTTAACAAATGCACATTTCAGGAGCCTTGTTTGACTCGACTTTCACCATTCATGTGAACCATTCGTTAACTATTAATGCATATTTATTTGCTCATATTCAACTCTACCATTCGTTAATAATTAGCGAATTTCGTTTGGAATAAATGAATCATTCTATCAGTGTACAGAATTTTTCATAGAAATCAGGCAAAATCCCGTTTTTTACCGAATGCGCTAGGTTTTTTTTTTGCTTTTGTTCAAACGTGAGAACTTCAATTTCGATTAAAGAGGAGAACAATCATTTCTTGTTCGAATAATTAAATTATCATTTTCCCACCATTTTCCATTCCGATAGCGAAAATTACAACAATAATTCAATTGATAATTTGAATGATTCATTCAAAAATATTCTCACATTGGAAATCTCGTCCAAAGTTTTTTCTGTACACGCCCAGCCCTTTATTACAAAAATAATTTATGAAAATTTCGATAAAGGTAGTATCTAATATATAAAAACGAAGTGTGAATAGATGCAATACTCATAAATGCCATCGTTTCCCCGAAAACAAATCCCACAAAGATCCCGTTGCGATCCGGTAGAGGCCCGTTGTCTCGTATCGAATCTCAAATGCATATAACTTTGACCCACTTACAGCTCTCCCTGTAATTACTATTGCGTCGACCTTGGTGATCACCCTCACGTGAAGATCTGAACCCCCGACAACGAGGTACATTTCGTGGGGAATCATAAACCGTTGAAAAATGCGTATCTAATAATTGCCTAACTCATCCGTATTTCTCAATGCTTCCACCTCTCACCTCCGCAGAAACCTTATAAAGGCAGAGATTAGTAGGAGTCCTTGAGTAAAACTGAAAATAGATAGAGACCTCCGCGTCCTTATCGTCGGCCCCGTCCTCTCCTTTGAGTCCTAATAAACGCATTCCGCAGGAAGAGAATTAGTCGTATTGAAAAGAAAAGCTGGTGTTTTAAATCCAATTGCATTCAATTTCTGAGGAAATTCACAATTTTTCTAGGCCATTGGCAATGTCTAGAAGTCATTCATTCAGACATTTCTATCATTTTTCTCGGCTTCTATATTTCGTAGAGCGAAACTGGAATTTATCCATGATCATACTGTTAAAAAAATGTGACTGAATTTTCCGAAAAAAAACTTCAATTCGATTTAAGGGGAAAAACTCAATAGAATTTCAAGTTTCTCCGAAAATTCTTCCAATTTCAGGAATTTTTAAAGGAATTCCCTTACAATTTAGAGGAATCTCTCTTTTAATTTAAAATTCTTCTGAATTTTCCTGATTTTTCATTAATTTTCCTGGAACAATTGAACTGAAATGTTCAGTTGTCATGGATTTTTGGATGAAATTATGAATTTTCACTGATAAAATTCTTTGAAATTCCGGTGGGAATTTATTTATTTGATATTTTTTTATTAAACACCCAACAGCCGAGGCCAATTATAGGGTCAAATCATTATACAAATGTTGCTTAAATTAAATCAAATATACATATGGGGTATTCCATGTGGACTCACCCAGGTCAAAACCCTCACCATGGCCAATCATATTGCCGATTTTTTCCTGTGGTTGTATAGGGAAAGATATGACTTCTCAAATTTTTTCAGATTTTTTAAGGCATCCTGTGGACAGCCATGTTTTTTTTTAAATTTTATCTTAAAATGCCTGTAACTTCCGTAAAAATCAACCGATTTGAGTTTTTTTTTTACAAAATGTGCGTCTTCGAACACACTTTCGATATAAAAATATGCTAATTTTTTTCAATTCGTTCTTCCATCGATTTCCTCAGAAAAACCTCAAAAAACTTCAAAAAACGAGTCGTTTTCAAAGTTGGACCCTTTTCATATTTTTCAAAAAATTTCAGTGAATATATTGGACCAAAACAAAATTTTTCACCAAAGGCCAAAGTGGGCTTCCCATTTCGTGGCCGTCATTTCCAATTTGAATATATGAATCCGGGATGAGAAATTTCAAAAATTTCAAAATTCTTTTCGCATTTGAACGCAGAAGCATTATTTGAATTGACCGCCTGAAGAATCACTGCATTATATTCGAATCAGGAACAATTTGATGATTTTTTGAAAATTCGTTAACAATAAATCTTTCCGAGTGGTGTGTTCTAATAGAGACCCCACTTTGGCCTTTGGTGAAAAATTTTATTTTAGTCCAATATATTCACTGAAATTTTTTGAAAAATATAAAAAGGGTGCAACTTTGAAAACGACTCGTTTTTTGAAGTTTTTTGAGGTTTTTCTGAGAAAATCGATGAAAGAATGAAATGAAAAAAATTGGCATATTTTTACATGGAAAGTGTAGTCGAAGACGCACATTTTGTAAAAAAAAAACTCAAATCGGTTGATTTTTACGGAAGTTACAGGCATTTGAAGATAAAACTTGCAAAAAAACATGGCTGCCCACAGGATGCCTCAAAAAATCTGAAAAAATTTGAGAAGCCATATTTTTCCATATACAACCACAGGAAAAATCGGCAATATGATTGGCGATGGTGAGGGTTTTAACCTGGGTGAGTTCACGTGGAATACCCCATATGTACATACATCATAACAATTATAGTAAGATAACAAATTTAAAAAAAATTTCCAAGACTGTTACCGTAAATTTCAGTGAAAATTTTTCAACAGAGCACTCATTTCTTCATTCCGAATAGCAGCTCCGTACTACTGCAAATGTTTCGCCCCAATTTGTTCTATTAGGATAACTAAATCATAGAAAGACTGTTTAACACAGCAATTTCAACATAACACGTTAATTCAACGCATAGTTCGTTCAACACATAAATCATTCGTCACACAGTTTATTCACCGCGTAGTCCATCCCATACGTACACATTGTTCTTTATATGCCATAATAATTTCTTGTCATAACTCTAGTCTGGAATAGACCATCACCGCGGTCCACGAGCCATTTGATTCCCACACGCAGTGCGAACCTGAAAATCAGAGTCAACGCAAAAAATTCATATCTCCACTCTCATTTAATATTGATTGGAATCTATTGGACATTCAATGCCATCATCCATCCACCTTGAATGGAAAATGGGATATGGCTTTTCTATCGGGGAAAAGCGTTCGAGAGGACTTCCTATTTTTTTTTTAATTGATAACGCGTAAACGAAGCGTAGGACACAAAAATTTCATTAGAGTTTTCGTCTACAAATTATCTCCCCCCCCCCCGGAGTTACCCTTATCGTACGTGCGATGAGTTTTGAAACACCCTGTAAATACACGGAGAGAAAAATTCAATAAAAATGACCAGAAAACAACGTAAAAAATACGTTTCAAAACGTAAAGCGAGCGAAGTAAAATTCAATAAAAAGTGTGACTCGGAACGGAAATTGAACGTAAATTCACGTAAATTTTACGATTTGTTCCGTAAAAATTTACCGCCCGTCTGATGACTCACCGCTGTGGGGACAACAAGTCGTTCCGTAATTTTTCCCCAACGATTGAGAAATTTTACGGAATGGAACGTAGAAATAACTCACCAGCTTCATAAAAATTGTTGAACGTTCAAGAATTTTTGATTTTGGAGGCATAATAAGTCGGGAAGTTTCTGTAAGATTTTACTTCTTCGGGAAAAATTACGTGACCATGCCGTACTTTGTTCAGTGATGAACCTGAAAATTCACTGAACGTTTCAGATTTCTTCTCATTCATTCCTACAAAAATTGCTGGAAAAAGATTCCCCATTGCGGATTACGTGAATTGTTCCGTAATTTTTACTGAATATTTCTCTCCGTGTATTGTACATGATTTGATTCAATAATTTGCCTAGGCTATTGGGTCTTTGAAAAATGAAGTACCGAAATAAGAAATTAGCAATTATCAATTGTTTTGGAATGGTTCAGTGCACAATAGAAAATTCCAAGTGAACTTTGATTCTGGGTTCACACCAAAAGGAGAGTTAGAAAGCAAGTCCACACTGTTTTTCGGCGTGAAGGCACGGAGTATCATACTTCCGCCCGGTCAGAATGGTAGGAATCAAATTTTTTGTTTAGATCATTGTGCATTAAATGCCCAATTGATTACCATCATTTTCATTCCCGTATCTCATGTAAGAGGGGACATTTGAGTTTTCAAAAAGAGGAAGATTTGAGGTGGAATTTCTCCGTTGCTGAATAACTTCTTAATAAAGCGCCAGAGGCGATTTTATTAAACATTTCGTTTACAAGTAATCCCCCCGAGCTACACAGAGAGAAAATTCTAGTAAAAATTAGTGTGCTATTCACCAACCCATTAAAGCCAAAACGAATGTTTGAATTTCACACACCTTTTGTAGACATTTTTTGGACACTAAAAAACGTCTGAATAAAATAAAAATTTGTCTGAGTTTCAGACGAACAGGTGCCTAAATATCTTCATTCATGTTTCAAATTCATATCTACAAAAAGTGTGTGAAATTTAGACATTCGTTTTTACTGTGGTGGGACCAAATCACGGTTACCGAAAAAATCGGGTGCTGTACCCGAATTGTAAAGAGAATCTCGCGGAAAAGTAGCAGAAAATTTTCGAAAATTAGAGTGTCATGTTTGATTTTTTGGCTGGACCATCCAAATTTTTTGGTGACCCCTATTATATCACTGTACGCACGCCGTGCAAAAAACAACGGCTCTACGCACACTTTCTGAACAGTTGCGGAAAGTGCACTTTTGAGGGAGGTATCGCAAAGAAATTTTAAAGTATAAGGTAAGATGGCAGATGCACACTCTTTGTGATCCAACCCGTATTCTCTTTGTGATCTAACATCTTCATGAGCCATGTCGACAATCATAACGAATAGAAATTTCCCAGCATCAATGTATTCAATTTAGCGAATGCAGATAATTGATAGCGATTCACCTTAAACAAATTATGTTAATCCCCAATCAAAACTTAAAGTGACTATCAATCCCTTCAAAATCCCTCCCAATCCCGTAACCACCCCTAAACGATGTCCCTTAAAAAATATCACTTAAAAAAAAAACTAATGTTAATCCCCAACCAAAAATTAACGTGACTGCCAATCCCTTCAAAATCCCTCCCAATCCCATAACCACCCCTAAACAATTTTTCTTAAAAAAAAGTTAATGTTAATCCCCAACCAAAAATTAACGTGACTGCCAATCCCTTCAAAATCCCTCCCAATCCCATAACCACCCCTAAACAATTTTTCTTAAAAAAAAGTTAATGTTAATCCCCAACCAAAAATTAACGTGACCATCAATCCCTTTAAAATCCCTCCCAATCCCATAACCACCCCTAAACAATTTTTCTTAAAAAAACGTTAATGTTAATCCCCAATCAAAAATTGACGTGACTATCAATCCCACCTAATCCCGTAACCACCCCTAAACAATTTTTCTTAAAAAAACGTTAATGTTAATCCCCAATCAAAAATTGACGTGACTATCAATCCCACCTAATCCCGTAACCACCCCTAAACAATTTTTCTTAAAAAAACGTTAATGTTAATCCCCAACGAAAAATTAACGTGACCATTAATCCCTTCAAGATCACCTTAAAAAAACTAATGTTAATTCCCAACCAAAAATTAACGTGACTATCAATCCCACCTAATCCCGTAACCACCCCTAAACCATGTTCCTTAAAAAAATTACCTTAAAAAAAACTAATGTTAATCCCCAACCAAAAATTGACGTGACTATCAATCCCTTCAAAATCCCACCTAATCCCGTAACCACCCCTAAACCATGTTCCTTAAAAAAATTACCTTAAAAAAAACTAATGTTAATCCCCAATCAAAAATTAACGTGACTGCCAATCCCTTCAAAATCCCTCCCAATCCCATAGCCACCCCTAAACAATTTTCCTTAAAAGAAAAAATCACCTTAAAACAAAACTAATGTTAATCTCCAATCAAAAATTAACGTGACTGCCAATCCCTTCAAAATCCCTCCCAATCCCATAACCACCCCTAAACAATTTTTCTTAAAAAAAAGTTAATGTTAATCCCCAACCAAAAATTAACGTGACCATCAATCCCTTTAAAATCCCTCCCAATCCCATAACCACCCCTAAACAATTTTCCTTAAAAAAAAACTAATGTTAATTCCCAACCAAAAATTAACGTGACTATCAATCCCTTCAAAATCCCACCTAATCCCGTAACCACCCTAAACCATGTTCCTTAAAAAAATTACCTTAAAAAAAAATAATGTTAATCCCCAACCAAAAATTGACGTGACTATCAATCCCTTCAAAATCCCCCCCCGGAATCCCATAGCCACCCCTAAACAATTTTCCTTAAAAAAAAAAACAATGTTAATCCCCAACGAAAAATTAACGTGACCATTAATCCCTTCAAGATCACCTTAAAAAAAAACTAATGTTAATCCCCAACCAAAAATTGACGTGACTATCAATCCCTTCAAAATCCCCCCCCGGAATCCCATAGCCACCCCTAAACAATTTTCCTTAAATGAAAAAATCACCTTAAAACAAAACTAATGTTAATCTCCAATCAAAAATTAACGTGACTGCCAATCCCTTCAAAATCCCTCCCAATCCCATAGCCACCCCTAAACAATTTTCCTTAAAAGAAAAAATCACCTTAAAACAAAACTAATGTTAATCTCCAATCAAAAATTAACGTGACTGCCAATCCCTTCAAAATCCCTCCCAATCCCCTAACTACCCCAAAACAATTTTCCTCAAAAAAAAATAAAGAATCGTGTACATATTTTCCCCATCCACAAGGGTAGTCGCCAACTGCGCGCGCGCAAAGGCAGCAGGTTGTCGCACGCTGATGCTACGGGAGCGTGTCAAAGGAGTTGTGTCTGTTGGGATGGGAGAAATGGGGAGAGTGCAGATGGCGTGGGCGAATGACGTTGGGAATTCGCGGGGTGGGATGCAGGGGGTTGAGGACACGAGTCGACAAGGACGGCCACTGGCGACGGATACAACATCGCAGCTGTGAACGAGGGTAAGAGAGAGGCTACGACCGACGGGAGTTTGCCTGCGAAGAGGCGGGGGTGGTGGCGGGGGAGAGAGGGTGAAGGGCGGCGCGGTGGGGAGAAGGTCGCGCAGCGTGGAGGGTTGACGTGCAGAGAACGTTGGAGCATTAGAGAGGGAGAAGAGAGCCTGACCCGCTCAGTCTCGTTGATCGCGGCGCGAAGCAAGCCAGTGTGCCGCCGTAACGTGACAATGGCAGTAGTCGTAATTGTTGTATCGGCCATTACAACGATCAGCTGATCGGCCAAAGACGACTACTGCCCACCCCCTCACCACCACAATATCAATTGTCCCTTGACAAAATCAGGGCTTGTGATTGAATTTTATGAAAATTGTTCAGCATTTTTCACTGATGTTTCCACCGTGAGAATTCTATTTGTTTTTTTTTTTTTTGGTTTTTCCAGTCAGTGGTCAAAAGCGACTGTGTTTGTTTACGTTATACTCTGTTATTTTTCGGTTTTGTTTGATGAGAGAGTTCTTTATTTTCACTGGGTCCATCCACTGGGGCTTCTGTTTGCAGTGGCTTCTTGTGAATCTATTCAGAGTGCACATGTGCGCGATACATGTCGGAGGGCGCGATCGTTCCTCTGTTTAAATCGAGGACAAATGTGTCATAATCATGCCAGCTAGGAAGTACAGAAGGGATACTAGTGAAGTGAGCTGTTGTCTCAAATATGTGATCTTTGGATTTAACGTTTTATTCTGGGTAAGTTAATGGCCAATTTCCCTGGCACTTCATTCCATTTAGTTTTTCCAAGGTAAATTGATGAATAAAAATGTCATGCATTATGAAGTTTCGTCGAGGCCACTGATGTGGCGACTTTATTTTCAACTTGTATGCTGAAGGGTGGATTTTATAGAATAAAAGCAAAAATAACATCACCTTTTACGTGGCAACGTACCAGTGTTTATGGCGGGTTGAGGAGGGGCCGCGAGGTGTGTTGTACAGAAAAAAAGTGAGACTGTAAAAAGTTTTATAACTCTGCGTTGGGTTGAGAGGGAAGTACATAGCGTCAATGTACGGGTATCCCTTATGGTACATTTCCCCCTGCTCCAATTGCTGTGCATGTGGTGTGTACGTCGCGGTCTGGTTATTGCCGCAAGCAGGCTAGACAGTGAATATGCATAAAAATTTAATTATATATATATATATAT
>NW_021680504.1:851849-875178 GCF_001412515.2 Diachasma alloeum
TATATATATATATATATATATATATATATATATATATATATATATATATTTTGCCTTTTAACGTTGTTAAATAATTTAGCGATCTTTGAATGTTTAAATTTACTGATGGCCCAGTCTCTTTCACTTCATTAACCCTTCATTGGCTCCAGTGCCTTTGATTTTCATTTTTTTGGCGGGCGGGGTGGGAAGAGGGGGGAGGGGATACATGCAAGTGAGTCTCACTCGTGCTTCTAACATCGTATAAATTAGCATACTCCCCCGGCGACAATTATTCCACTGGCGTGACTCGGTTTTTGCGTACATTAAGTCCCTCGTGAGGCGACGGGGGAGACTGAGTAACTCAAAAATGCCATGTTAGCTGGGAGCATAATGGCAAAAACATATCATGAATAGATATATGAAAGTTTTTTTCTCTTTGCGCTATCTTGCATACTTTATTGAGGTAGGCGCCCCATCTACTGGAATAAAATTTAAAAATTAAGTCATTAAGGATATCCAAGTACACTGTTGGGATTTTTTTTTAATTTAATGGAAGATATTATAGTAAATCTCGTGAGAGTGGCATTGAATCGAATTTAGGAGAAAAGTGGTTATGAAATTTCAGGTTTTAAGTAGAATTCAGGGAAATTCATGAGTTTTCGGTGGGAGTGAGATGGAAATGTAACGACTTAATTGAATATTCAGTGGAACATGAATGCTAAGAAACAAAATGACATAAATTTTCAATTTTTCCCCGAATTTTCCTGATTTTTTAAAATTTTCACAGGACACTTAAACTGAAAAATCAAGTATTTTATTGATTTTCAGATCATTTGAAGAGAAAATCAACGGAATATTTGATTTTTCAATAACAAGATTAGCTGAAATTTCAGTGAAACTTTAACACGATAAAAATTTCCGGAATTTGGCATGGAAAATTCAGACAAAAATTTTTAACAGTACTTTAGTTATTTTTTCTTCAGTAAAATGCTTTTCTACTTTTGTAGTCGGATATCAGAGATTTTATTTGAGCCCCATTTGAGCCCAAGTTTCCGGAAATTTTGCAGTAATTTGATTATTTAAACTTTGCGGGTCTGAATCTCGATGTTGAACCATTGGAAGACATTTTAAAATTCTAAAAAAATGAGAAAGTTTACTTTTGAAGGAAGATGAAATGAAATGATTAAAAAATTTTTTTATTGTTTGGAATTGTAAAAAATTTATTCATATTCAAAATTTTACCGGAAATGGAATTCATGATTTGAAAAATAAGGTTTCCGAAATTTTAAACAATTTCAATGATTTATTCATAAGCACGAATGTTTAAAAAAATAATCATTCTATGCAAAATGTAAGTTAAATGATGCTGGATATTCATGACTTTTTTCACATTTTTCTCACGCAATTTAAATAAAATTTTTATTTACATGATAATGAGTTAAAAAAAAAATGAATAAATTTTTTGCTCATCCAAATAAAGCCTTCATTAGTTGAAAATGGAATCATTAATTAGACATCGAATAGAACGAATTTATCAACATGTCATAATCCCCTATTTGGATTATAAATCATTTCCTGCAATTAAAACATTTCTATTGCCATAAACATATGGGCTTATTCATTTTCATAAAAATCGTTGGAATGGACATAAAAGACAGTTTTATCTGATTTCACTGCATTTTTTTTAAACTCAAAAATGAGACCTGATTTATCCAAATTGTCCCATTAGGTTAGAGCTATTGAAAATGGTCTATTTTGCCCCACTCTACCCTAAAAATAATGCATAAATTGTATTATTTCGTTTTACGCTGGGGGATCTTTTGTATCTCAGGGAATTAATAAAGTGCTTTTGATCCCTCCATCTACCCCATCTTTTGTATTCGCTTTTATCGTCGAGTTTTACAAATATTCACATCCAATAATGCAAAAAGGCCTTCTAGGGAAAATGCAGAATCGCGTGAAGGCGCGTTTCGTGTTACGTTAGTAACACGCAACACGAGTGTGTATACTGTTCTTTATGAAAACGTCAGTGTATTGCCCCCTTTGCTGGAGTGTAGTCCCTTCCGCACCAATACATGGGGTACCTTTAGGGATATACATCGGCACTTTTTGCTGTCCCTGTTACGTCCGATAAGAGGAATGGGGTATCCTTCCTACTCCCTCTCTCGCGTTGGTTTTTCCTTGGAGCATTTGTTGGCTGCGTCGAGAGGCGTTTGAGGAATCTTATTATAAAACTTGCCCCGTCGAGTGGCTCTCGCAGAAAACCGGTTTTTACCATTCTACCGGTTAAACTCCACTAGTTCGACCAATACAACTTGGGGAGAATCAAAGGCGCGAGGACTTCAACGAGCTATTTGTCTTCATGATTCGAATAAGCCATGTTACATGGATGGGATATCGGTTCCGGTATGAAATATTTATTTGATCGATTGATCGGGGCTGTGAGATTTTTATAAAAATGAATCATGGAAGAGTGACGGGGAAGGAGCCGAGACTGGGCCAGCAGTTGGCCGATGGTCTGCCAGACTTGGTTCCATTTTGAAAATTGTTGTCAAGCTTGTTTTCATCAAGTATTCTCAATGGGAATCAATCTGCAAGTGCCGACATCATGCCGACTTTGTTCGACAAGTGTCGGTCCAGCCCTGGGCGACCGTCGGCACGTAAAAAACGGACTCTCCGACCTGCGAAAAACGAGAAAACCGCGAGGCAACTGACAGAGACCTTTCACACGTTCAAAGAATAGGTGAGATGGGAATTATTCGGGGAATAAAGACCTTGAGGGGTCATAACTTTCTTTCCTCCCGCCCACACTCCGCTCCCAGCCATATACAGACTACAAAGAAACAGTGCTCATTACATTCCGCCTTCGTGCGACTTTGAATTTCGTTCGTCCTCGCTTCCTCTCTCAGTTTTTCACTGTCTGAATTTTTTTTCACTCCTCTCTCACTCAGCGAAACAACCGTTAAGGTCCGGGTTTATTCCCAGGTGTATGGCTGTGTACTTGCCGGATTACAACGGAAAAAATACCTCGCTGTATAATCGTATCCAAGAGGGACGACAGAAGCGGAAATTAGAATGATTTTCGTTTCTCCCGTGGATTCTAGACAGAATTATAAATGATTGTTTTTCACGTAAACACTGGACCCTCAGAGCTCAACACAATTGAATCTCTCAAGGACCAATATCAGGTTTATTTCTTCCGCTCTTTGTCTCATTGGTAATTGGCCCCTGTGACGTCAACGTTTTTCCCCTCTTTTCTCATGTTTTTCGCCGACTTTGCCTGGATTATATATACCTCAGACAAGTGTTCAGAAAAAACGTTAACGTAAAATGAACAAAACCAAGGCCACGTCACTTCTATCGCAGCCCGCATCCACCACGTTTGGCTCACCAGCGTTTTTGTTTGATACCAATCTTCTGAAAAACCACTTCAAGGGAGAGAAAAAGAGAAATAAAATGAAACAATTGGAACGTGTCCTCTGGCTGGATATTTTTTTACCTTGACCAAGAGAAGCCAACACCAGTGGCGTTAAAGGAACAATGTTAAAGCCTCGAGTTTTATTTTTTTCCCATCAACTTTTTTCCCCCTCCACAGTCTATGAACAATATCGAAGATATTGAAGATTTCAAAGTTTACGTCATTTCCGATAAAAAAAATTATATTTTTTACTGTTGACGTTTTTACGAGGCAGTAACCCCAGGTAAATATTTCCTCACACTTCTGTTTCACCGTCACATTTCATTACCTTGAGCGACACGAACAGCAGCAACTCACTTTCAATTCATATCATTCTATTTTATTACCTTCCGCCCCTTCTCTTTTACTTCCGTCTTTGGGTTTTTCTTTTTATCCAGCATTTCGCCTTGTTATCCCTTTGTTCGTTCCACCTGATGTCTACCCCCTCGACGAAACCCGCTGACTTTAATCGAATTACATGCAGGTATTATATACCAAGTTAAAGTTGAAACAGGGTGAAGTAGATGTAAAGTTTTCTCCTGTGTCACTCAACAATGCATATCCTCTTTATCATCATGGAGACATTAAACTAACATCACTCACCTCATTTGCACTCCTTGTCAGTAATGAAGACATCATGAAACTTTATTTGAACCGCATTCATGGTGCTGTGCCAACACTTGATAACTGAGTTTGGTCGAGTGTTATCACTCCAAAATTGACGAATCAGTGAGTCAGCCTAGGGGCCAACATTGGGCCGAGGTTCGATCACCGGCGGCCTGAGCCTGGGCCAATGTTGGGTAAAATCTGACCCGTTTCTCCCCAAATAGAAATTACTACGACAACATGTCAAAGATGGCTCTTGCGGATTTACTAACAGCAGCAACTCACTTTCAATTCATATCATTCCATTTTATTACCTTCCGCTCCTTCTCTTTTACTTCCGTTTTTGGATTTTTCTTTTTATTCAGCATTTCGCCTTGTTATCCCTTTGTTCGTTCCACCTGATGTCTACCCCCTCGACGAAACCCGCTGACTTTAATCGAATTACATGCAGATATTATATACCAAGTTAAAGTTGAAACAGGGTGAAGTAGATGTAAAGTTTTCCCCTGTGTCACTCAACAATGCATATCCTCTTTATCATCACGGAGACATTAAACTAACATCACTCACTTCTCTTGCACTCCCTGTCAGTAATAAAGACATCAGGAAACTTTATTTGAACCGTATTCACCGTCACTACTCGAGTATTGGGAATATATAAGTCACAGATTCAATGAAAACTTGGGGAGTAATTGGATTGGGTGCGGGTGAGTGAGTTATGAAAACGCTATTAACTCGTATTGAACGTAAATTTAGCTCAAAGGTACCTTATTCAAGAGTCTTGATGCCCGTGTATACCTTTGCTGCATCTATATCTTCATCGTCTTTGAACGCACCTCCTAGCATCGACTTTTCATGACATTTCAAGCGTCGTAGACGTCTTTTGATACTAAATAAACCTGCGTGATAGTCATAGAGGGAGCAGATAGATACGGTAGTCGGAGAAATTGACAATGGATGAGATAGCACTGGGCGGTATATATGTGCTATTCTATTCATCTGCCACAGTGGCTCCTTATGTGAAACTTACACTGCTGAATGTGAAGCTGGATATGGTTCAAGAGTCGAGGGACATTAATCAGATTTTCTTTTCTGGTCTCTTTGGGGAACTTCTCGGGGTCTCTTGTCACACTTTTTGACGCTAGGTGCTGATCCACTGACAATATGTATTCTGGTTAATTATCATCAGTAAACTGTAATTTTATTAGACTTTGAGATAAGTTTGGGAATGTATATTATATGTGAATTAAGCTTTATCACATTGTGTGATGTTACCGTTGGGATAAATTAATTTAAACTTACTCGAATGTAATTATTTGATGGATGTCGTGATGTTAATGGATAACCCTCATTATATTTCTTCTTGACATTTTAATTGATCTCTTCCACCAAGTGAGCGCATTTTATTGAAGAAAACTAACGTTTGTAGTTAATGTTATATTTTATAGAAGGTTGTCAACTCGGGATTTAATGGCATTTGTCATATCTCAAGTTGAATTTATTGCAAACCTGAATATAAATTATGATCGTTTTATTTTCTCATATTAGGATGGAATATCGTATTCATCAACTTGTGGTGACTCGGTATATGATTTTAATGCATCAAACTCAACTCTAATTTTATTATACTTTGAGATAATTTAATGAATGGATATGATATATGAACCAAACTTTATCTTACGATGTTAAACGTTAGAATAAAATTTATTAAAGGTTACTCAAATTGAATTATTTTACGAATGTCGCGATCTTGATAGACAATTCTCATTACAATTTCTCGAGACTAATTGATTTTGTTCCACCAAGTGAACGTGTTGTATTCAGTAAAACTGTAGCATTTCACATTTAACTGTAACTGTAACAATTTTTTTTGTATTTTATAGAACATTGCCAACAAGGAATTTGATGTCATTTCTTATGTCTTGAGTTGTATTCGTTGCAAACCTGAATATGAATTGTAATCGTTTTTTCCTCTGCAGTTTTCCCTTTGGGCTTTTAATCTCAGAACATCACAATTCTTTTCTATCGGCAATAATTTTTTAGAATTCCCAAATTTTTGTTCATCACCTTTCCTTTTTCCTTTTCCATTGACATCTTAATCTTAAAATTGATGAATCTATTTCGACGTTTCAAATCGAGCTTATTTTCGATTATTCTGCATTAACAGAAGAGCTCATGAGGGACTAAAATTTCATTGTCAATTTTCAAGTGGTACAAACAACTGGGGACAAACTAGGAATTTCAGGATGAGTTCCGACTGATTCTGTTGGACTCCACGGGTGATTGGTTTTCATCGGTACAACATGGCTAGTTGGATGGAAATGTTGAACGTATGTATCCCAGAATTCGAATGCCCTGGCTAGGTATAATGGAATCATAAACTAACGTCGTCCACGTTACTACAAGTTTGTATACCCTGACGGGTAGTGGGTTGCATTCTGTATATACCGTCGGGGGTCTATTGTTCAGTCTTGTTGGAGTGCAACTGTGTTTGTACGTATTTTCTCTCTCACTTGCACCAATGGGCTGTTGCCTCTCGGGTCGATGGCAGGCGCGGTCTTGCGACAGATTTGATTGGTGCCGTGGACTCACGAATGGGCTACGCCTATGATTCTATTTTTATTTCTTTTTCATATATCACGGGGAAATATATGAATCGACGGAAATTAAATTTCAATTGCGAGAAGACTTTTTTCAGGCGGTCTGGTAGGTGGAGACATTTCCTGGATGATTGTCTCGGCTGTCCTCATGAATTCACTCATGGTCCAGACCTGACGTACAGGTAGTCGGTATTTGGATAAAACAATGGCGTAACCTTGGTACAGTGGTGACTTTCCAACTTCGGAAAAGAAAATTTTCGCGCAGTTTTATTATTTTCAACCTGATGCTCGGGTTCACTGTTAGAAATTTTTTTCAATTTCATGGAAGATATTATAGCAAAGCTTATGAGAGTGACATTGAATCGGATTTAGGAAAAAAATGATTGTGAAATTTCAAGATTTCCGTGGGAGTGTGACGGAAATTTCACAACTTGATGAAAGTTCAGTGGAGCATGAATATTTAGAAACAAAATGACATAAATTTTCAATTTTTCGCTAAATTTTCCTGATTTTTTGAATTTTTACAGAATAATTTAACAGAAAAATAAAATAAAATATATTGATTTCCAGATCATTTGAACAGAAAATGAATGGAATATTTGATTTTCCAACTTCAAGATTTCCGGAAATTTTAATGGAACTTGAACACGATAAAAGTGTCCGGAATTTGATACGGAAAATTCAGACGAATAAGTTTTAACAGTGTTGATGAAATGTTGGGTAACATGACCTGTTTCCACTCAAGTAGAAATTACTAAGACAGCATGTCAAAGATGACTCCTGCAGATTTACTAACATTTCGGAGCCTCGGCGTATGTTATCTGGCAGCCAAACTTCCCCCAGTACTGTGCGAACACTCGATAACTGAGTTTGGCCGAGTGCTATCTCCAAGATTGACGAAATAGTGAGTCAGTCTAGGTGCCAACATTGGGCCAACGTTCGGCCACCGTCGGGCCAACATTGGACCAATGCTGGCCGGTTCGTCCTCTATACCAGGGAAACTTCTTGGACGAAACTCTTCCGTTATTGAAAGATATAAAAGTGAGCGGCTTTCCTCATTTCCACACCTAAATTACGTAACATCGGCATAACCTTGGCCCAACACTGGTTACCCTAGATCAAGCTTCACCCACCGGTGCCAGTAGAAGCCCCAACTAACGCTGGTTGAACCTGGTGGAATTTTCTTCAAATAAAAAACAGCTTCGCCCAATGTTTTTTTTATTCTCAATTTTATTTTCCATCCCGTGAAAATTGATTGGATGTGATGCCAAGCTGAAAATTAATCATTCTCTGTTCTGTGTGTGCATGTATACTATTTTTTCAATTTTTCTTCCTCACATTTTTTTTGTTGATTGATCCGAACCGAAGCTGTATGAAAAGCCTCGTGTCTGTATAGAGCCCTCGACGGAAATTCATTTCGTGATCGGTTTATTTTGCATTGCGGTTCGCTCATCGAGCCCCGCACTTCATAGCGAGAGGTCTCCACGCTCTCTCCGGCTGCGTGCCTTGTTTAATTGAACGTTTCCCTGGTTGGTATTATTAATCAGGAGTATATACCCCCAAGTTCAGTTGCGAATGAATCTCGAGTGAGGTATAACGTGAAACAGAAATAATTCCCCTGATTTTGATGTATGATTAATGCGGTGAAAATTCGCGGGAACATGAAGAATTCGGTGGACACTCTACATCGATTGAAAGGGGTTGAAACGTAAATTCAATTCTGTTAAGTGGAAATTCCAGCATAACTCGCATTTCAGTATAAAAAAATTACTGGTAGAATTTCACATTGAATAGAACAAAAAACAAGTGGAAAATTGCTCTTGTATTGCATATAGTGCACTTATTTTTGCTAATAAATTAGCAATATGCTTCCAAATGGTTATTTTATTACTATTTTTATTTTATTAAATTGAATAAGATTTCTTTTCAACTTAGTTGAATGCTATCATCGTAATTATTCTTGCTATCCCCTTTTTCTATATAACCGATTGTCTTTTTTACGATTCTATCTCTTCCCTCAACCCTTTGATAAAATTTTAATAGAAAAATTCCATTTATACATAAAATTTTAATTTATAAAAATCAAATTAACCAATATAACTATCGTAATCATCTTTTAACTTCGACTTATTGGCATTAAAACAAGTCTTCTAAGCTATGAACGAAGATATCCCCGGAATTCTGCTTTTAAAATATAAAACACTTTTTCAAATTTTTAAATAAATCAAAAGAACGATTATTGATATCGCCTTTATCTTTGAACTTGGTCAAAAGGACATTCAAACAAATTTTTTAAGCCATCATTCAATCAAATCAGAATATTGTTTTTAGTTATCACGGAACAACCGATTTTCGAAAAAATTGGAAAATTTAAACAAGTAATCGATGAATTAAAATTTAATTAATGGTGACTGATAGGGCTCAACAATACCTACATTAAAGAGAAAAGGTTCAGTTCCATCCATTCATTAACGAACAATTACATTACATTACATTACATTAGCGGACGAGGTCTAAAAATTGCCCTTTTCGGATTTTATATTGAGCGAAAAATCGATCGATCATACTGAGCTCGATATAACCCAAAATATCCAAAACTTAAATTTGAACAATTACAAAGCCTCCATTCGTAAACAAAAAATACATTGCTCATTCCTGCAGCCCCTGAAAATTAATTGTCTCGTGCATGAACAATGATAGCCCGAAAAAAAAGTATGAATCATGTCGTGCAGTGAATGGAGAAATGACAGGTGCTCACTTTTCATCCCTTGGCAAGCCTCAGGTACCTGGCAACCACAAATTAACTGAATTATCCTCATTGCATTGTGAGGGAGTCGCAATATTGCCGTGTGCACTAATTCCATTTCAGAATCAAGCGGAGAGGCAATGGTTGGCGTGCACACGCACGAGTAAAGTTACGGCGAGGGGACCCTACTAACCCAACTGTTTTGAGATATCGGTGTACCTCATACACACTGCCTCAACCCATCCAACTTTGGATTTTGTTGGAAAAGTTCATCGTACATGTGAAGCACGTTGAGTACCACGCGGAGATATCAAATTCAAAATGTCACGGTGGGATGTACACATGTAAGTTATCCACCTCAAGACGCATCTTCACCATCGGCTTCTTAATTAATTTCAAATGTCAATGTCAGAGTGTAAGGGGGCTTGATCAAAATTCGCTGAATTCGTTTAATAAATGTCACAGGCTTGAGCCGAGGGTGACGTCACCCCGTGACGTTGGGAAAAAAAAATATTCATGAGTGGCGGGAGAATACTTTTCTTTGTCTTCTTCATTGATTTTCCGGGGAGATGTTGACAATGGCTCCGAGAATAGTGCTTCATCATCAAAAACAAGAGTTAAATCATCCTTCTTCGTGTGCAGAAATACCATTGGAGATTATTTCTCACCAGAATCGAGCGTGACAGCCATACATTATACCAACTCACGCTTTATTTACGCTCAAACATCATTTTCGGAGTGAACATTTCAGGATTTTTTTCTGCTTTCCACCCACTGAGGAACTGAGTGGGTGAATATTGAATTGACACAGCAACAAAAGCCCCTCGCAAAGTTTCTTACGAGTTCCTTGTCCCTCAAACTTCTCGAATGAAGAATTCACGGCCTGAAAGCCCGGGAAGTAATTATCAAGACGCCTTGGGTTTTGTTTCGAGTGACTTTCATAAATTGATTTTCATCTCATACTGTCGCTCACGATGATGTGACAAAAAACGTATCGCGGATACAGAGTGGAGTTTCGGGAAGTTGGTTTTTTCGTTTAAAGTTTTTCGGAGACACTTGTGGATCTGCACCGTCTGCCCCTCTCGCTTGAGTGTCTCGTCAGGATGTTATTTTTTTTCCTTCATCCACCCCCTTTGGCTTTTTTCCCTTTGGTCTCTCTCCACGCGGTTCTCTCCTCTGTCCCGTATCTCATTGCCGAGCAATTGAGGGACGTGTCCTGGCACCCATGACGCGCCCAGGAAAATTGCCTAGAAAAAGAGACACGAAAAAAACTTGTTTCCTATTTTTTTTGGCTTCTTTACATTCCCATTTGACTCGACTTCTTTTTTCGCCGGTTTTGTTGAACTATTTTTTTCAAACAGCAAAATCTCACGGCAATAACGTTTATCAAACGGAAAACGATCCTCCAGGGTGAGAAGGGGCGAGGGTGAGGTGGCGCAGTGGCTGAACACCGTAAATCCTCTCAATTTTCGACTGCGCTAGAAAAAAAAATCCCCGTGAGACTTGGACTGGACGAGTCGAAACTACGGCTCTAAAAGGCATTCGTCCGTATCATGGAATATCGATGAAAGGAAATGTTACCATTCTCCACTACCCCATTTCCAATTTTCAATGGCCAAGTACCCGTGAGAGTTGGAAATCAATCTTTTTTTTTCTTCATCAAAACGTTTCCACTAATGAATGATAAAACCACTATCGCGCCTTGTGCAATTAGTCAGCGATTCCTCACCTCCTGGAGTTTTAAAAAAGAGTAAGAGGAAGAAGTCGCAGTGGAAGCGAGAGGGGAGATGAAAACGCCGGCGTCATGCTGAGTCTCCATAAATTATTCACGAGGATTTTAAAAAATCGATTAAGATAAATTTGTATCCGCACGGGGGTGTTGGATGGACAATTGCTGGATAGTGTCTATAGTACAGTATACGGTACTGTTATACCGTGATAAATAAAACGTGACAATCGTTGAGGGGAATCGGAGCGTCTCACTGTCATTCCGGGAAAGAGAATATATTTATTTCCTTTTTTTCGCTTTATCTCACTGTATTTATCCTCCAGTTGTTCGCTTTTTCATCCTCCACTCTTCACATCCTACTCTTGGGGGATTTAATAGCCAAGTGGGTCATTAAGTTCGCTTAGCGCGTTCCTAATTGCGAACACTACTCTCACCCCATCCATCCAACCTCCTTCTCCCACTGTTGTACTCATCTTTTTCCGGGACAACGCCTCATTGAAAGTTATATACCAAAATTTTCAGGGTAATATGCGCCGAGAGCTCTCGAGAACTATTTTGGGTGGAGCGGTGGGAGTTAACCATGGTTGGCCAGGATTTTTCTAACCTTGGAAAATGTTGGTGAAGTCAAGTCGGATTCAACCTTGGTTGAGAAGTGTTGGGCCAGCCCTGGCCGAAGGGTGGCTATCAATATTTTATGAAAATTTATAAATTTGAAGCTAGAAAAACAAATTCTGAGCCAAGGCTGTGCCATCACTTGAGCCGGTAATCATTTCTATCTAGATAGAAAGTTTAAAACGGGCCAACATTGACCCAGGAGTTCGCCAACCCGAGAAAACGAGCATTTTGACATTAAGCTTGATTGTCGGAGGTTCGTCCCATCCTGGGCGACGGTTGGATCAAGGGCTGTTTTTGAAGAGACGGCCAACCAGGGCAATGCCAAGGTTAAGCCAAGGCGGCAAGGGCTGAATCTTTTTGACAATTCTTACCTGAATTATTTTTATTGTGTCACGAAAATTGTGATCTGCTAGTGGAGTTGATAACACCAGGTCAACCCTGATTTCCAACTGTTGGCTCAGCTATGGGCGAACGTTGGCTACCAGCATTCGATCAAGATTTATCGGTTTGGGGCCAGGATAACCGGTGCTGTCTCAAAGTTATGATAGCGCTCGGATCAGTGATAATTTTTGCCGTGGTAGAACGTTGGTAATGGGCCAACCCTGGCCCAGGAGTTCATCAATTCGAAAGAACGAGAATTCTGATGTCACGAATTCAATTCACTTCTGATCTCCCTCGGCGCGACAAAACTGGATCAACCTCGATTTTCGACTGTCGGTCCAACCTCGGGCGAACGCTGGCTCCCACCACTGGACCAAAACCTTCCTTTCCAAGTCCGGGGCACCCAGTCCCACCCCAATGCTACCCAATTCCCGACTCAGGCTTCAATCTTTCCGTGTTGCCGGTCCCGATGAAAAATGACAATTTTTATTTTTCACGAACGAGTTTCAAACTTTTTCTCGTATTTCACATGTTGTAGAAAACTTATTACCTCCCGTCATCATCACATACTCCTGTCTGTTCTGTTGAACGAAAACCTGTAAACTCATCCAGGTGATTTCCAGTTCAGTTGCGATGGAAATCATGAAACTAAAAACAAAAACAGGATGAAAAAAATAGGGTGACAGGGTTCGTCGACCCTTTACCTAGCGTCCGTGAGTCATACGGGCGATTAAGTATGCACGTGTTGTACCCTATCTTCCGCCCACCGGAAAGTGTCATGAAGCACGTTATTTAAAGCTCTCTCTCGCACTCCCACCTCCTTCCCCGCGGTTTGAAACTCATATGCAGTGTATGTAGCACCCTCTCGCTCTATCGTTGGGTGCGAAATGAAAACTGCTTTTTATCCGCTGGAAAAGATTCGATAGCCGAGGTCACAGTGGATTAAGCTTCATCCGGTATGAGCCTTTGAAACTATATATTTCTCTGCACGCCCTTGTACAATCAAACTTGGGTATAAATCACGTCTACATGCATTTGTGATTTGTTTTTTTTTTGGCCAGTGCTATTGCATACGAAAAAAAATTGAAGGGAAGAGATTAAAATGAATTTATACATCGTATGGTTTTCAATCCCACGGAGAGTCGGTTCACCACTGGCCGATCAGTCTGAATCTACGTGACAACGAGACGTGTGAGAATTTAAAAAAATAACAAAAATACGGGTATTAATGTGGACAGAAAAATTGCTATCGCACACCAGACGCGCATAAAAGCGGAAATGAACTGCGGGCATTACACACGGAAAACAAAAAAGTTGTGCAAATGTGTATGTGTATGTGTGCCAGGAGTATATTTTATTTATACAGGAAGCTAACCTCCCTCCTAGGTAGTAAGAGGATTCATGGTCTAGAAAAACGTATAAACTCTAGTACCAAAATCGTAAAAAAAAGACGCACACACCGTGTGTCGCGGTAATATTCGAGGAGCATCGTAAAACCAGCGTCATTCGCTCTTGAACCCTCAAACAAGAAATTTTTTCATAACTTTGCCGAGAGTTTCTCAGTGGTGAAGCCCGAAAATTCATCGGTGTTTTGTGCCATCAGGGTCAATGGCCCTGAACATTATGCAGAAATGCAAAAGCATGAAGAAGGTAAAACAAAACTACGTTTTTCGAGAAGAAAATGTTGAAATTACTATTTTTCCCGTCATTTTTCGTCAGGAAAAATCAGTTGGTAAAAAATTTCTCCGACTGCTCAAAATTAAAAATTAGAATTTTTGATAATTAAAAATTCAAGCTGAAAAAAGTCTCTAACGCAAATTTTTTTAATAGTTTTTCGAATATGGTTAACCATTCTGAATGACAAAAAGTCGTTATTTCAAATGTGTCAATTTTATTCTCAAAAATTTCTTATGGATATCAATTATAATGAGTGCATTTCCACAAAAAGAATGGGAGATGAATGGAAACAGTGCAGCAGGAATGAACGCATTTGGGGAGGAAGTACTTTATCGAAACTGGATTATTGATAGGAACCCTCTCAACTGTAAAGAGTTACACTGTTAAAAAATTAGGGTGAAATTTTTGGAAAAAGACCTAGAATTCGATTTAAGGAGAAAAAGTCAATGGAATTTCAAGTATCTCTGAAAATTCAGGAAAATTCCTATTTTTTAACGGCAGGAAGACGGAAATTCCATAATTTACGTGAATTGATAAGTGAAATGGAATATTCACTGCCAAATTTTGCAGGCAATTTCTTTAAAAATTTTGGAATTCCAGAAATTTTTGAAGATATTCCCTGGAAATTCGGAGGAATCTGGAATTCAAGAAGAGGTCTTCCTGAATTTTCATGATTTTTCATCTTTTTTCCAGGAAAAAATACACAGAAATTGACAGTTCCCAACGGATTTCTCCACGAAATTATGGATTTTCGATGACAAAATTCCTTGAAATTTCAATGGAATTTCAAGTTTCTCGGAAAACTCAAGTAAACTTCAATTTTTTTAGCGGCAGGAAGACGTAAATTGCACAATTTACATGAATTTTCAAGTGAAAACGAATATTCACTGCCAAATTCTCTTGAATTTGCTGGCAATTCCTTTAAAATTCTTGGAATCCCAGAAATTTTTGAAGGAATTCTCTGAGGATTAAAAAAAATCTGGAATTCAAGGCGAATTTTCTTGATTTTTCATCAATTTTCCCGGAATAATTAAACGGAAATTTTTAGTTCCTACGGATTTCTGTACAAAATTATGATTTTTAATGACAACAGTCCCTAAAATTTCAGACATTTCAGTGGAAAATTTTCAACACTGTATCGTTCATAAATAAAATTTATCAATAATAACTGTAACATTTTCTGAAAAAAAAATTTTTTTTCCCGAGGTGAACCTCCCCTCAATGACCCTCTTTAGTAAAGAAAAAAACCTTGGAGACTTTGAGAGTGCACGACTCAGCTCTCACGAGGTTTGAGCGAGGGCAGGACCAAAGAGGCCGGCGACAGGCCCTCGAGAGCATTAAGTATTGACTTCAAAAAAAGCGCCGAGAAGAGGACAAAAAACCTGGAAGACAAACGTTTACAATTCATAAAGTAGAGGTATTTACTCAGCGAGTAGTGCCAACCTGGAGTACATCAGAGTGCTTAATACCTTCATCACCGAAATAAGTGGACATGCATTCCCCTAGTACTTGTCTCGAGAGATGGAGTTAAAGTTGAGAGGAAAGCCGATAAGTGTATTACAACGCAGATGACTTTTATCGAAGTTAATTGGATTCTCCAAGTGAAGAGGGAGGGAGGAAAAAATTGAGGAAGAGAAGTTATGGGGAAAAAGCCCGTATAACACACCGACAGTTCTACCCAGATGAATAGCGGATTTATGAAGTTATTATGGAGATGGAATATCAGCTGCTGTCGCCATAGCAGTTCCATCCATTTTCAGTCGGTCGAGAGGTGGACGATTTACGCGATTGAACAAAGAAATGGAGTTACCGCGGACTCTTCACCCATGGCTGATTGAGTATAGGGTATTATGCCTCATAATACACCTTGTTAACTTTGTAAAAGTCCATTTCACAATTGTTACCATCTGATTGTGAGAAACTATATTTTCTCTGGTTCATTAACCATTTCAGGGTCTTTGTGCCGCTCTTCAGCGAGTTCTTTTAATTCTACAGTTGAAGGTGGTTGGGGGGAGGGGGCATATTGGACAATGCCGCGGGCGAATTTTATGGAACTTTATGGGTACCGTGAAAAATGGCAATTGGGTGATTTTCTCTTTTCCTCGTCGGTTCCCTTCTTCTCGGGTGATTTTCTTTTCAACCTGCCCGGGAAACTTACTCCTTGACCTAGACGCGGAGAGCACGGAATCGCCTTTCTTCATCATGGCCGCTCTACCATGGTCGACATTACTCTTCATCTTTACGAAAATGCCCGCGAGAGTCTCAAGATACTTGGTGAGCAGAGCGGGCCAGGGGTATCCCCTGCCGGAGGGCACTGTAACCATATATTTTCGTGAATAGAAGGGGATTTTTCCTTTTTTTTCGGCGGTTTAATGAATGAGACAACCATTAGTTAGAAGGGTTGGAGGAAAAAGGTAGGTTGGAAACTTCACTTTAGTTGGAGATGGAAGAGGTAACGCGGAACTTTTCGGGTCGGTAAGCGGCGGTTGAATTTTTTTATCGGGTTGGGTCATTGGTGGAGCCTGGCGGATTTGGGCACACACGTTAGATCAACACTTCCGCCACTAAAAATTAGTGTCCGTGGGATGTTTTATTTTGGGACGTAAAACCGAAAAATCTGTTCTATCAGCGGTTCCCGGATTTTTTCCCCGTGAAAATCTCCCCCCCCCCGCGATTTATCACCTTTTTTTCAAATTCAGCATTCACTCGGCCACTGTTTTTTAAACAAATCCAGGATCTGTTTTTTTTTCATGTGATTAAGAACTCCCGAGTCGAGGATTTCGTTGTGATTAGACGTACATAGGTCTTTCAAGATCTCTCCAGACCTAGATCGACCTGGTAAGTCCGAATCAGTTCTGCGACGTAGTTTTCCGGAGACCTTTCGAATCCTCAGTTCTTTTCGGCCCTGAAAAGTCCTTCTCTATACTACCGAGACGACGGGATTTCAGGAGGGGGTGGAGGGGAAGGAACGTTGATTCGAATGATTTGAGCGACGGGCTATTCAGAACTCTCAAAAGTATGTGGAAAAAATGAAAACTGGAAAAAAAAATTTTTCACCGGAGCCCAAAGTGTCAGATCTTGGATTGTTTCAGGGGGAAAGTCGGTCAAAGGGTCACAAGGGTCACGAGGGCCAAAGTGTCAGATCTTGGATTTTTCCAAGGGGAAAGTCGACTTTCGCCAAAATCGAATTATTTAAGCGATGGGCTATTGAGAACTCTCAAAAGTATGTGGAAAGAGTGAAAACTGAAAATTTTTTTTTTTCACCCCGAGCCAACGGGTCAGATTTTCGGTTTTTCCCGGGGGAAAGTCGACTTTCGCTAAAATCGAATTTTTTAGCCGGGTGAACGTTGATTCCCACTATTTAAGCGACGGGCTATTCAAAACTCTCAAGAGTATGTGGAAAAAGTGAAAACTGAAAAAGTTTTTTTTTGAAGATTTTCAAAAGGTCAGATTTTCCGTTTTTCCAGGGGGAACGTCGACTTTCGCCAAAATCTAATTTTTTAGCCGGGTGATCGTTAATTCCGACTATTTGAGCGACGGGAGACCTCCCCGAAATGAGGGCTATGAGGGCCCGAGCCGAAGGCGACGGCAATATAACCCTGAGTCAAAATGTCATCGCAAACTCCCGCGTGGCATATACTGTTTTCACCCCGAGCCAAAGGGTCCGATTTTCCGTTTTTCTAGGGGGAAAGTCGACTTTCGTCAAAATCGAATTTTTTCGCCAAGTGAATGTTGATTCGGTACTTATTGACACCTCTAATGCCAATGACACCCTCGGAGAGGCCAGAAATGTCAAAATAAAACATTTTCATTTTCACTTGGAATAAGGGTCTGATTTTTTTTTAATTTCATTTTTCATTTAGACAACGCCTGCAACCGGAGGGACGAGGGTGGCTAGAATAGATTCTGCAACCTTCTCCCGAATTTGTCAGGTCCAATTATTCGACTCGGGAATTCAGAGAAGTTGCTGCCTGAATTTTCAAAATTTTCAATGGTTTTGAGTACCGTATGCACTGTTAAAAATTTTTGTCTAAAATTTCAGGTGCATTTTTTGGAAATTTTTATCGAATTTAACTACCCCTGAAATTGCTAGAAATTTTGCCATTGAAAATTCAGAATTTCGTAGAAAAATCAAAGAAAACTGTTAATTTCAATTTCATTTTTCCCTAAAAATGAATGGAAAACCAGAACCTTCCAGAAAATATGTTTTTGAATTTTCAGAATATATTTAACCACTAATCTGGAAATTAGTAGTAAAATATCCAGGAAATTTCACTTTTTTTTCTAACAATGTGACTACTTGAATATTTTACTTAAATATTCAAGAAATTAATGATTCATCCATGAAGAAATATAAAGAAATTTCACGTAACTTTGTCATTGTTTAAAATTCCAATCTTTTTGACTTGAAATTTCAAGAGTAATTTTCAAACAGTCTAAGTCTATAACTGGGGTAACCACGCTGCGCTAATCTCAACCGAGGACTTCACACTTCAATCCAGCAGATGAGGAGAGACACACACCGAAGGACACCCCAGTCCTCGACGGCAGAGTGGTCATGCCAACCTGAAAATTCATTCCACGACCATTTCCACTCCCGTGAAGTCGGCGTAAACGGGGGTATTGTTCTCTTTGAGATTTCAAGTGCCCGATATGAAATGAAATTACGAAAATGTTAGATGGAATGGCCCAGATAAAAGTGTCCTCTAAGGTTATGACAGCAAAAATATCCCCTTCCCTTTCCCCTTTTTATTATTGCATCAAGAACATTATAAAGTGGGTCAGATATGAGCCAGGATGCTGCGATGCGCTTGGACGCGTAACAGAGCTAAGTGCACTTATGTGGCTTGCTACTTCTTGAGATATGAACGCGTCGTTTATCGTTGATGTTACAACCCCTCGAGTGGACGTATGAGAAAAATCTTAGCATCGCAGTCCTCAGGTCAAGTTTTTCGTCAATTTTCCTTTTTCTATTTCTCCTCCGCTGAACTTTGTTTCTACTCTTTGTTGGGTGATACAAAGGGCCCTCTCAACGGCTCTTTCTGATGTCTCTGCCAAGACTTTTACCACCCAAATAACCAACGAGCAAACACTCAGATTTTTTCACTGCCTCGTATTTTCTCAACTCCCTTTGATTTTACCAAAAATCTCGGATTCAAAACTTTTCGTGCTGCGTCTCGTCATCACCGTAAAATCGCTTTGAAATCCACGTGTTCTTTTTCGAGTTTCCCCTTTCCTCCCTTCACCAGAGTCTCCCGTTGGAGAAAAAATTCGTTCAATTTCCGTCTGGAAAATCCTTAGGTAATCGTCAAACCCAGCGTTATATATCGTGACTCCCAAGCATTTGCCTCTTTCAGTCGAATGCGACTTTTCCCCCTGATCGTTTTTATCCCCCTTTCAAGTTACCCAAAGCACACTCACCCTCTTCCAACTCCCCCAACACACAAATACACTTTCGTTCAATCGTAATAAAAAAAAATGGTCCACTTTGAGGCGGGGAACACCAGCCAATGAAATTCACGAAAACGCTGACGGAGTGTATGAGCATGGGGAAGTTTTTCTGCTAATAACTCGGAAAGTGAACGTCAATACTGATATCCACCCTTCGCTGAGGTCCCCCAGCATCGACTGTCTGTGAAATCACTCGGAGTTTTTGTTGCCGATTGGACGATTAGCTCGAGTCACCCTCCTGCATAACAGCTAAATCAACTCCTTGTTTACTCACGAGATCTTAAATATTGTTGGCTCAATGCCATATGTGCAATAGACGATTTCATCCGTAGTTGAGGAAAGTTGATCAAGATGTTTAGGAGGAATGCTGGAGAGGATTAATGGGATGGGGGAGTTTCCAAGAAAATTAGTCGACGATTCAGTCAAATATTACACAACTATATCGACGGCTTGATAACAGACAAGCGTAGGTGCTATAGATCCCGTAGGTTGATATCCTTCGCTATTATTAAGGTGTTGATTCATGAATCACCCAGGCAACAATTGTGATATCGAGCTGATGGGCTGGAAATTTCCCACGGAAATTTCATGGGAAAACACATGGATTGGGTGATTAGCTCGAGTCACCCTCCCTTCATAACAGCTAAATAAACTCCTTGTTTACTCACGAGGTCTTAAATAGCGTTGGCTCAATGCCATATGTGCAATAGACGATTTCATCGGTCGTTGAGGAAAGTTGATCAAGATGTTTAGGGCGGGTGCATGTGACGATTGGTAGGATAGAGGGGTCCAAGAAAATTAGTCGACGATTCAGTCAAATATTACACAACTATATCGATAGCTTGATAACAGACAAGCGTAGGTGCTATAGATCCCGTATACTGATATCCTTCTCTATTATTAAGGTGTTGATTCAGGAATCACACCCGGGCAACAATTGTGATATCGAGCTGATAGAGTGGAAACTTCCCACAAAAATTTCATGGGAAAACGGGTGAATGGGACTCTTAACTCGAGTCATCCTCCTACATAACAGCTAAATCGACTCCTTGTTTACTCACGAGGTCTTAAATATTGTTGGCTCAATGCCATATGTGCAATAGACGATTTCATCGGTCGTTGAGGAAAGTTGATCAAGATGTTTAGGGCATGTGATGATTGGTAGGATAGAGGGGTGTCCAAGAAAATTAGTAGACGATTCAGTCAAATATTACACGACTATATCGACAGCTTCATAACAGACAAGCGTAGGTGCTATAGGTCCCGTATGGTGATATCCTTCTTTATTATTAAGATGTTGATTCATGAATCACCCGGGCAGCAATTGTGATATCGAGCAACAATTGTGATATCGAGCTGATAGAGTGGAAACTTCCCACAAAAATTTCATGGGAAAGCGTATGGATTGGGCGATCAGCTCGAATCACCCTCCTGCATAACAGCTAAATAAACTCCTTGTTTACTCACAAGGTGTATATTGTTGGCCCAACGCCATATGTGCAATGGACGATTTCATCCGTCATTGAGGAAAATTGATCAAGATGTTTAGGAGTGATGCTGGAGAGGATTAATAGGGTGGAAAGGTTTCCAAGAAAATTAGTGGACGATTCAGTCAAATATTACACAACTATATCGACAACTTGATAACAGAAAAGCGTAGGTGTTGTAGATCCCGTATGCTGATATCCTTCACTAATAGCACCTTAGCACCTTAATGATATTAAGGTGTTGATTCATAAATCACCCAGGCAGTAATTGTGATATCCAGCTGATAGACTGGTAATTTCCCAGGGTAATTTCATGAGAAAACTGGTGAATTGGACGATTAGCTCGAGTCATCCTCCTGCATTGCAGCGAAATAAACTCCTTGTTCATCCACAAAATCTTAAATATTGCTGGCTCAACGCCATATGTTTACTAGAAGACATCATCCGTCATTGGAAAAAGTGGATCAAAACGTTCACGGTGATGTTGAAGTTGATTGATAGAGTGGGAATACCTTCCTCAGGTTTGGTCCAGTGATTCAGTCGAATAGTCCGTAACCATATCGACAGATTGATAACAAATACGCTGTTATGGATCCCCTATGCTGATACACTGCTCCAACACTGACTTGTCAATTTATAAATCATCTAGGTAGGAATTATCAGGAACATCGAGAGAACCAACGCATTGCCTCCGTCTATTGGTGCCCATGCAACCAATAGACACCATCATAGGCAGTAATTCCATCATATGTGCTTATACCCAACCTTCGCACGAGCTGGACCAACAATTGCCAATCAAACTCGGCCCGATATTACCTCCCTCTGCTGTTGCTCTACATCATCAGGCTTCCCACCAAAAATATACAAATAGTTACTAACAACGTCGGGAACTCGGGCAACTCTGGCCAACCCCCAACTCCTAAACTACTGAGGGAAATATCGATATAATATCACAAAACGAATTTCTTGCGTCGAATATCTCATCTCTTAAGGATAAAAAGCTTGGGATAAGAATTCCGCATAATGAGTCAGGCTATGCAGAAATCCTGTGAAATATTCTTGACTTGAAGACGAACACTTGGCGATAAAGTGAGAATTTCTTGTCTCAAGAAATCGTTTATGTCGTGTCAAAAGATGAGAAAATTACTAAAAATACTAAAAGCTTTGAGTCAGTGAATCATTGAGCAGAGATTTTCATATTGAAGCGGTACAGAATTTATACAGGGGAGGACCTTCAGATATTTCTAAATGATAACTGTCACTTGCTCTCAATTGCAATGAGCTTGAAGGAAAGCAATAACATCTTGTCCTTCTCTCAAACTTACTTTGTCTCTTCGGGAATATTATCGAATTTCCAGAAAAGAATATCATTTTTTCATTCAGCAGTGTTAGAAATTTATTGAAATTTCGTGGAAGATATTATAGGAAATCTCATGAGAGTGACATTGAATCGGATTTAGAGAAAAAATGGTAGAATTCACGGAAATTCATGTGTTTTCAGTGGAACATTGATGAATATTCAGAAACAAAATGACATGAATGTTTAATTTTCCCCTGAATTTTTCAGAATTCACACAATAATTGTAAAATGAAAAATCAAGTATTTTATTAATTTCCAGATCCTCCGAACAGAAAAAAATGGAATATTTGATTTTTCAATGACAAGATTTCCCGAAACTCCCGTGGAACTTGAACACGATAACAATTTCCAGAATTTGAAACGGAAAATTCAGACGAAAATATTCAACAATGAGTATCACCCTCCTTTTACCCGAAGAGAATCCATTTCTTGTCTGAAACCTACCACGAATTGATCGAATGCCATGTTCTCCTCTCAAAAAATTATTTCTGTCATATTACGTCGCTTTTTCTTCCATTGTCCAAGAACCCCCAACCCCCGAAAATATGACCCAAATTCACAGTGTGCTGTATCCGTTTGATCCCTCCAACCCCCTCGTTATTGATACCAATTAATGCACACTGTGAGCCGCATCACTACAGGACCAAATTGTTCCGCGCGGGATAACAATGGCCGGTGCATTCCTTCGTGTAAACGATATCCGGCAATAGCTCCCTCCCCCCGTGTGCTTGCGCCCTCGTTAATGATTTACCCACATGCAGATATACGTAATGAGCGCATGCAATGTTGATGTTGGGAGGGGGCGGCCGATTCAGGGGGGGAGGGGGGCGGATAGGTATCTTTTCTGAGTACACAGTAGCATGACGACAGATCTGCAAGTAGTGGCTGGGATCGATAAAGGTTGAGGACCCTCTACCCTTAACCCAAATGCGTCCAAGCGTCACAAAAGCGATATGAGAGTGACTTAGTACGCAGGTGCAGCGCAAACACATCACTCTGACTTGCGCGATGGTTAAAGGCTTGGGGGAGGGGTGGGGGGTAAAAATAAGAAGATTAGAGACAGAAAGAGGAAGAGGAAGGAGAGGAAAAAAATGTAAAATGAAGAACGGAAAACGTTGAATCTATTTTACATTCCTTTTCCGATTTCGGATATGTCCAACGATGCTCGCTAGCTGCAATTTGGCTTGAGCCCCCTTCGGAGAACTGTTATAGTAGTGAAAAAGAATAGGGGAGGGGGGGGG
>NW_021680504.1:875619-896863 GCF_001412515.2 Diachasma alloeum
GGGGGGGGGAAGGGGGGTTTCTTGAACCAAATGCGATCGCTCTTGCGTAATGGACGATGTCGAAAGTAACCCCGAGGCAATCCAGGAATTTGCAACGATTTCTATTTTATTTCGTCCTCGCGTTTTTTTACGTCTGTTCGATTTTATTTTTATCAACGACGGAGGATGAAAAATAAGAGGAGTCTACATTGTCAAGTGAAGGAGGTGGCAACCCCTCTTGTATTGACTTACGATTGTTCCGGAGAATTTTATACAAGAGTTCACCATGAAACATACATTAAATATTATCAATTCGATGGGGCATGAATTATTCACGGTATTTTCTCGTCATTGGATTATTCATGCAATTTATCACTACCGCATATGTCGAATCTTATCAGGCAAGGGGATGCACAGTGATTTTTTTGAGCGTTGGGAGCGATTTTTGTGGAGGTTTTTGAGGGATTATTTTTTACAACTATTCGGTAAATCACATTTTTCTCTATCTCCTTTTACTGAGTGCAATTGTAAAATGTATAACCAGAGTACGGAGACTCGGCGGTGTGTGTTGTGGCGTTGGGAAAAGAAATAAATAATAGCGATACAACACGCGATGGGGTTTCGGTGTTGTGGTTCTTTTATGTTTCAGCAGTGGTGCAGCGACGTCACTACTTATTCCACTGTTTCCCTCCCGGTCCCACCCCCTGGCAACAATTTTTTTTTCGTCGTTTCCGTCCCTTCTCGTTGCGTCTATATTATATCTGCATGACTGGAATATAGGGCGTGAAGTAGAGATGCTAGATCGGTTGAATAGAAATTCATACGTATTTTTTATTCATAACTCCGCCACGTGCATGTGCGCAATATTGGAAGTGAGTTATATCTGCAGGTATGAGGTTTGGTTTTTTACCATTTGCCATGTGACATTTCAATGTCATACATTGTATTTTGTATTGCGCATTTTTCTATCTTTTTTGCCGAGGCAACAAGCGTAAAGTCTTTGTTAGAGTAGGCGAAAATAACGTTCCTACCGACATTCTCGTTCATCGGTCATGCAATATCAAACGGCAGTGGACCCTGCGGCCGATCACTTGTCTCTCGTGATCTCTTTTTACTCATTTCAATTCAAACTCAAAATGGAATTTAAGAATATCCGAGTATTTCTGACAGATTGGTACAGGCCACACTATAGATTCCACCATTTTCAATCATGAAATTTGTCAATTAAATTGCGCGAGAGAAATTTGAAGAAAGTCATGAATAGTCAGCGTCATTCAAATAACATTTTGCACAGAATTATTATGTTTTTAAACATTCGTTATTCATAAATGAATAACGGTTCAATATCGAGATTTAAATTCAGACCTGCAAAATTTAAATAATAACATCATTGTAAAATGTCCGGAAACTTTGGACCAAATGGGGCTCAAATGAAAGCTCTAATGTCCAACCGCAAAAGTAAAAAAGCATTTTTACTGGAGAAAAAATAGCCAAAGTACTTGGATATCCTTACGGTCGGCGGGCCGACACTCGTGCCGAGAGTCAGCCGGGGTTGGGTCAATAGTTAGACATGAAACTTCATCGATGTCATGACTGCTAGGAAAATGCACTTGTGGATTTAACTTGATTCTCTAATTTTACTAATAATTGCTAAGGTTGGCGGAGGAGTGGGCCAAGTGTGGCTTAATGTCAGTCTCTAAACTAATCTTAAACACATGAATTTCGGTTGACTAAAACTTCATACGTATTTTTTACTTATATTTCCTCCGCGTGCATGTGCGCCGTATGAGGTTTGATTTTTTACTATTTCCGATGTAAGATTGCAATCAATGTCATTCACTGTATTTCGTATTGTACATTTTTTTAATTTTCCTCTGAGGCAACAAACGTAGGCTCTTTGTTAGAGTGGGCGAAAATAACTGCTCCTATGAACATTCTCGTTCATCGGTCACGCAATCTCAAACGGCAATGGACCCCGGGTCAGATTACTCGTCTCTCGTGCTCTCTTTTCATCCATTTCAATTCGAACTCGAATGTGACGTTGATTTTGTTAACAAATAGAAAGTGTCCACGTGGCAGATTTGATGGCCGATACATTCGTTTAAAAAAACATTCAAAGTTGTTGTCTAACCCCTTCTCCCTCGTACTTTTTTACGGATTTTTTTTATCTACGTATCTCTGCCATTCATTTAGTTTATGGCACGGTGGAATGAAACAAACGGAAGTGGATCGTCAGTCACGTTCATTTCAGTCGTCCGGAAATTTATATTGAATACCGTACGAACGAGAGGGATTTGATACGTAAAATATCGAAATTCCTCGGGTTTTTGTTGTTTTTTTGTAAAAACCTGTAAAAGTAGTAGAGTTTGGAATAGGAAGTTTGAATGGGGTCAGAGGTGGTTCAGAATTCCGCGGAGTCCAGCAAATATTGTGCCAATTTTAGCATCAAACGCGAGCCACGCGAGTCTACCGAAATTTCAAATTCATGGCTCAGCTGTATGGATTTTTCGTCCCAAGGGTGGGCCGAGGGACAGCCTGCACTCCCCCGTCAAGCTTCAATTTGGTAGCCTTGGCGTAACCCTGGCTCTCCCCTGGCTTCCTCAGCCCCAGGAACCCTGATCCCGGTGTCTGCCAATAAACTACCCCCAGCGTTGGGCCGACAGTTGACAATCACACTCGACCCTATGCTATCTTCCCAAATTTAATCCCATCCTAAGTTTGATCATCTAGTCTTAGTCGCGTTTAGGTATCAATATCATCCCAAGGCTTATCAGTTGACCGAACCCTGGGCCAACTTTGCGCCGACCCTGGGCCAACCAGCACGCTATATCCACCCGGAAGTGATATTGTCGGATGTTGGCACAACCATGGGCGAAGCTTGGAATCCTGAAATCGCCAACGTTGCGCCAAGGTTCGGCCGACGCCGCACCGATCGAAAGAATTAGTTATTATCAACAACTGGATTTGGTTGGAGGTTAGAAACTACTCTACCTCACCAAATGTTCATTCTTTAGTAGTTAACGAATGCATATTTAACCAGCCTTCTTTCACTCGACTTTCATCTTTCAAGTGAACCATTCATTAACTATTAACGAATATTTATTTGGTCCTATTCTACTCTACCATTCGTTAATAGTTAACGAATCTCGTTTGAAATAAATGAATCATTCTATCAGCGCACGCAATCCAAACGCTGAGGTAGAAATTTTTTACAATATTTCTAGGCTTTTTCGTAATTTCCATATTCATCCCCCTTTCGCAACACCGATAAGACGCGAATTCTTCAACGTCAAAGTTTAATGTTACATAGTGGAGGTATATTGAGAGGCTCAGTATCGCCTCACTGGCATGGAGGATGTTGAAGTGAAAAGACCTTGACGGGAGACACTGACCCGTGACTCCGTAATACCGCTTCGTTGTGGTCGCGTTCGTGTATACGAATCTGGTTTCACGCGCGTCCAACCCGGCTAACAATCGTCCACCGGTACTGATGACCCATCGGTGAATGGCCCCGAAAATTCATTGACCCTCTCTCCCATTCCATCCCACTACCCAGCGCAGATTGCAAACACGAGAACAAGTAAAAACTGTTATAAAAAGCAAGGAAAACCAACTTGTCGTACCGTAAAAGCTAATGCCCTTCAATTTTAGCATATTTTTAACATCAAATTCTTTCCAGTTGCATTCATGTATACATAAACCAGCTGCATTAAGGCATTCAGCCACCGCTCGATGCAGCATTGTGCGAGAACTCCATGATTCTGCATATATCCCTTTCAAACTTGTTCTAGTTGCCCAGTGATATTATCAACACTGGCTGTAGTCTCAACGGAGAAAGTGCAACTCTCTCCTCCTTACCTCAGACGTCGAGACGGGAGAGTAATATTGCGCAATGCGTTTCAATCTCCCTATTGAAATCATATTGCATTAACTAATAAACACGTGATGATAATTCTCATCTTTTTATGCTTTCAGGTGAGTTCACGGTAATTACTGTTGATTCGAGATGCATTTGCTGCGTTGAGGCTGTGGTAAGCTAATACCGTGTCGGTATAATCGACCAAATTGAAAGCAATCATAGAATCGCAGATGTCAGGGACACCTACTCGACAAATTTTTTCTCTTGCATCAGCGGCCCCCACAACCACCAGTGGAAACTTCATGGTTTTACGAAATTCACGCCTTCTAAGTCAACTTACCTCGCCCACATCGATCGCAACCACAATTGGCTGGTTATCTAATCGTTCGCGATATAAGCCGAGACACATTGAAATAGGTCATTGCGTTGGAGTGAAAAATCCTCCCTTGTATGAGTCAATTCGTCTGTCTTGGAATTGCTGGTAATTTATCAATGTGTTTCGTATGGATTATGGAGCAAATCACGGGGGAATGGAGCAGTGAAATTACACAGAATCCATGGCAACGTTTACTGTGGCAATATACCAAGCACTCCAATAATAATCAATTGCCTGGAGCTTTATGCTCATCCCCTCATGGGCATGACAAAGCAATTGCTCTGTCTCTCGGTTATATTCCACTTGCCTTGCCCTTTCCAACGTATACCTCTTCTGTGACGATAAAGTCATAGTCTCGTTTAGTGACCCTTCCGGTGGAGGTTAGTCCTTATACCGGAGAGATTGCATCGGTAAATTGTAATTGTGTCATCTTACGTTCGAATGTCCATCCTTTATTGCGGGGGATAAGTTTGATGCAGCTGAGGAATGATTTCTCTTAATGATAGGCAGCATTTGGAAAGCAAAGCTTCAGCAATGTTAGGATTCTCAGAAAGATCCACTAGGGAATCCATCTTGATGTTCAAATTTGGTCAATGGTTGCTAAGGTTGGCGGAATCCTGGGGCAAGCCTGCACTCAGGAGAATGGTTCTTTTGAGTCTTTACTTAAATTTTTTAATTATTTCAAGAAAAAAGATTTAATTATGTTAAACAAACAATTGATTTATTTCAAGTAAGATTTTTATTAAATTTGAACAACTATGTGTTTCAAATAAATGATTTTTTTACCGAAAAAACAATTTATTTGATACTATTTAATAAAGTTGTTTATTTGATTTAAATCCACTTTATTTGATTCAAATAAATCAGTAGCGAAGCGGCAAACCGGGTTAAGTCGGTTTTGACATTTGGCCAGTTTTTGATTAATATCTCAGAATCTAAGAGAGATAGCTAAATTTTTCTCATGACCTTTTTTATACCCCTCAATCGTCTCTACAAAAAGAGTTATAACAAAAATTTTCCCATCTCTTTTAGATTCCGAGATATTCATTAAAAACTGGCCAGTAGTCAAAATCGACTTAATCCGGTTTACCGCTTCGCTACTGAAATCATTTTTCTGGGTGCAGGAATTCTAAGGAATATCGTGATGAGTGGGTTATAGCCCGGGGTTGGCGTGCCGACATTCGTGCCGAGATTCACCCCGGGTTGGGCCAGCACTTGGAAATCAAACTTCATCGATGTTATGATTCTCAAAAAGATCCGCCAATGAATCCATCTTGATGTTCAAATTTGATCAATGGTTGCTAAGGTTGGCGGTATCCTGGGCCAAGTCTGGCTACGTGAGCAGAGAAGTTTATAAGTCTGAACTTGCTCCAATATTATTATTCCCAGGTAAATCCACCATTGAATCATGCCCAATGCCAGATTCACTCAATGACTTACCTCGGCAGAATTATAAGCCAAGGTTGGTGACCAACTGTCGGCCCAACCCTGGGCGGTGCACGGCTAGACCCGACTGACCGTTCTCCCAATATCGACTGCTGACCCCGGTGGACACAGAATGCAAATTCAACAGCGTGATTACTGTATTTATGATCCCACAAACCTGAATGACAAATTTTCCCAAGCACAATGGGGCTATTTTCTTTGAAACTTGGTAATACCGGACGTACTCTCGAGACATTTACAACACTCGTGCAAAGAGGGGTCAAAGTTTTAGTTGCCTGGCGCCATACGGTGCTTTTAGTTAAGGGGCTTAACATTATTCCACCGGTAGTGAGGGTAAAAGAGGAAGGCAGAAACGACGGTAATGCCATTGTTCAATTTTAAGCGTGGTAAAATTAAATTTTCATCATCCAACATTTAATAATTCGGCTATCCAAACACTCAGACAGCACTTATCAAGAAACTGATTCATCTGATTAAAATATAATTGCGAGAATGAGTGTCATTGTTATATTATATCAAACTGAAAATCTCATTGCGAGAGGTTGAAATTATTCACGCGATTCGCTTGTGCCTCACCATTAGCATGTCGTTGAATACTCTACATCAGAAGGGAGGATTTTGGGGGACAGGTTGATGACTCTTCAGCAGCCAGTCGTTATCACACGAGAGGAGAATCAGCTCGTCTCAGCAATCGCTCTTTCCACGGGCATTCTTCACCCAAGGATTTCCTTACACTCCACCCCTTATTTTACTTCTCCTACAAATGCCACACGGTGGGTGGGTGGGCCGGGTGATCCCGAAGGATAATGGCATCTTCAAGATAACTCACCAGGACGTAATTACAGGGAACTCTTGGGAGGAAGCGTTGGGGAGTAAAGACGCCTTGGGTGTTCGTTGGAAGGGCTTCGCGGGGTGAGATGGACCACACAAAAGAAGGTGAATGCACACAGACGGCTGCATGAATCTCATCCCTCAATGGAGGCGATAAATGCATTTGCAATTTTCCCTTCTCACAAAAACCCAAAAGAATGGAGAGAAACTTCAGCGAGGGATTCCTGTCAAAGCACTCTGGGGATTCTTAACGCCACCGCAGAATGTCGCATGAACCTGCTGACCCCTTTCGCCGGCCTTTCCATTGACGACTTTTTGATATTGTTGGCTCTTGTCACGAAGTCACTGGAGTTTGAGGCCAGCCCAAATGCTTCAGTTTTCGAGTTATCGGGGGAATTACATTTACGAACATCTGGGGTACTGTCTGATCGTTTTATGGTACTCTCTACTGCTCCTTCTTCATCTACTTTCGGTTCATCTCGCAGAGAGTATATTGCACCCATTGGTTTTCCCTCGGTTTTTTTTTCAGACTAGCTGTGTTAGTGGATTTAGAGTCCCTTTGGACTCGTTCGGCTGTACCTGTAGGTGTCTCACGGTTTCTTCAATACAGTGTATGTTGGAGACGCTCACATGCATGCTAAATTGAAGTGCCCATAAACTTTCACCGCATATTTCGCCGGTGACAGGACTGCGTCCGGACTGCACCAGAAATTATTTTCAAGCTTGATGATGCAGAGCAGTATCGCCACATGAATCACGAGAATTTTACGACTGTGTGTTAATAACCATTTCACTTGGCACATTTGTTATCATGCATTTGTCAGTTCAGCCGTTGCTTGGAATGAAAAATAATCGGACTTTTCTGTGAAAAATAATCGGACTTTTCTGTGGAGTCGTGGGAATAGCGTCATGTTGGATAGTGAGGTGCTCTATATGGCGATTAGTATCATTGGCCACGCAGTTGGTGAGCGCTCGATGCGTCTCGGTATAATTTCCCAAGGGCGTTAACCCATGACTTATAGCCACAATGCACTTTCGTGGGGCTCATAGCTGAGAGTCCATCAACATAAGCTCGACGGGGATATTGATCCTGATGTGATGGGTCTACAATTTATTCACATGGCCGGTGGGTGTATCTAGTTTCCACTCGTGCTTGTTTTGGGATTTTTTATTAGTCATGGGACCGGTTTGTTGATTGAGGTCACCTTCACTAGTTCAGAACTGGTTTTTTCGTTTGTTGATTTACTGAGTGGCGATAACTGCAGTTCAAGGTTAGGGTTTTGAAGTGGGGGATTTTTTCGGTGCCGGGGCATCTTTTGAAATGCTCTCTGAGGAAACAGTACTCTAAAAAAAGTAAGTCTATTAATTTTTTGAATGAAGTACTGGAAAGATCGCAGTGCTGGAACTAAACTTGAATCATAGCAACAATGCCATTTTATTGTGCTATTAGAGAGTGCACAATGAAACTAATTTAATTAACTGGAGTTCCATAATCCCCGTTCGTAGTAAGAGAATTATCAAATAATAAAATGAGAAAAAGTAAATAAATGCATTTTTGCTTTTTTAATAAAGGATTTTGCATTATGAAAATGATGTGAGGGATTCACTTTCATGATATATTTTTTGATTGAGGTCACCATCACTATTTTAGAACTGATTTTTTTTGGTGCTTGTTTCATTGATTGTTAGTGGTGATAACAACGGTTCGAGGTCATGGTTTTTAACTCGGAGATTGTTTCCGCACAGGGTCATCTTCTGGAATATAATCTAAGGGAAAAGTACTTTGAGCAAAGTCAAGTTCGTTAATTTTTTTGCAAATCAAGCGCAGGAAAGTTTTCACGAGTGGAATAGGAAAATTTTCAGAATCTGTCCATTTTAATCTCGAAAACAAATTAACTTTTTTGTGCTATCAGAGAAAGTTATAGTTCCATAATCCCCACTCACAAAAAACTAAATTAATGGAAATAATATTCAGCAGAATTATCAATTAATAAATTTAAAGAAAAATTAAATTAAAGCTTTTTTACTTTTTCAATAAAGATTTCATTATAAAAATGATGTAAGGAGTTGGCCCTCCGGCACTTCCATCTCCGTAAAAATGACATCACAGTCGTCTCCAAGCAATTGTAAGCAATCGTGAGATTTCGCCATCCCCAGATGCTCAACATCTCATCCACCCAATGCACCGTATTTCAGCAATCGCGTATATTTCAAGCCGGAATTATGAATCACTTTCATCATGAATCGTGAAATTGTGAGGAACAACATTGGATGGATTAACCATAATGCTCAAAAACTTATCAACTCACCCCAACGCTCTATATAAAAATGTACTTACTGCTCCACCAAGCGTACAAGTTTTCCTCATAAAATCCGGACAGAATTCACTACAGAAAAACGCAATACAGAGCGCCTAGGACGAAAGGGGGAGAGGAGTAAAGGGGGGGTAGGTGAAAGGGTAAGAGGGCCATTCCGATCGAGGCGTACATACAACCAGAAAAAGACGGTCGGAGGGTAAGTTTAAAGTGGTGTCGCAACGCGGCAAAATATATATCGCACCCAGGCGTCTGTCCCCTCTCTCTCCCTCAAACTCTCACGGGAAAACGAGGAAGAAATGCTTTTCTCGGAGGTTATATTCTACGTCCAGCTTTGGATATACAGTTTGGATGCAGCGTTTTGTGCAATCCAAAGCTCAACCCGGATAACACATCCTTGGTTGGGCAAGATATCGTTGGTAGGGTACGACATATCCTAGAAGATACTAGTATTCTCGGTGTATGTGTTGTCCTGAGGAATGGTATTCCCCAGTTGGTTTGCGCCCGATTGTGTGCAGTTGTGGAAGGCGGGCACTGTATCTCCTTTCACCGGTTGCTAAGGGACAATGGGACATCGTCGCGTCGACAGACGCAACAGCTGCTCGTCCGACATTTCATTCCACTTGCCCTCTGGATATTAGCTCAATCGTATTTGTTCACTGGATTCTGTAGTCAATGTCTGTAGTTGGAGCTGTGTGCTTCAATGTGTATGAAGATATGAGAATTTTGACGCTAGGCTAACGGCTGTGCGCTCCATTGTTCTGCCGACCTTCGCCCGGGGTGGGGCCAACACTTGAAAACTAAGATTAACCGATGTCATGACTCCTAGGAATATTCACAAGTGGATCTGGCTTGGTGCCCAAATTTGATGAAGGATTGCTAAGGTCGGCGGAATCCTGGTCCAAGCCTGGCTACGTGAGCAGAATTGATGAGGGCAAAACTAATTGTACTAACTTGAAACACAAATTTTAGTTGGATGCATGTGGTCAAGCTTCGTCCAGGTAAATCTCCGGAGTTGGATTTACGTGCTTCAATGTCTACGAAGATATGAGAACTTTGACACTAGGCTAATGCCTATGCACTCAATTGTCGTGCCTACGTTCGCCCGGGGTTGGGCCAACACTCCCAAAGCACGATTAATCGATGCCATGACTTCCAGGGAGATTCACTGGTCCAGATCATCTGCCTTGATGCCCAAATTTGATTAACGATTGTAAAGATCGGCGAAACTCTGGTCCAACCCTGGCTACATGAGAAAAATTGATTTGAAGGGAAAAACTAATTATGCTAACCTCAAACACACAAACCTTGATTCAATACTTGTACTCAAGCCTCGCCCAGGGCCCGCCGACACTCGGCCACTCAGTTGGACGCCATGTTCACCCCCAGGTAAATACGCCATTGAATCAGGCTCAATTCCAGATTTGACCAAAGGCTGCGATCTTCCCAAAAGTGTAACCAAGTTTTTCTACCAACTGTCGGCCCAATTCTGGGCGATGCTCGGCCAGAAGCCACAAACCATTCTACCAATATCGTCGCATTAACACACGTAACAGCTGCACGTCCGACATTTCATTCCACTTGCCCTTTGGATATTAACTCAATCGTATTTGTTCACCGGATTCTGTACTCAATGTCTACAGTCGAAGTTGTGTGCTTCAATGTCTATGAAGACATGAGGACTTTGACGCGAGACTAACGGCTGTGCGCTCGATTGTCGAATGCCGAGAGTTGCATTCATTCGGAGGAAGTCAAATGCGAATGATAAGAGGAACGGAATAGAAACAGGTGAAAAGCACTGGCTGAATGGGCAGGAGAAGGGGGAAAAAAATGAATAGAGATGGGTTATGGCTTCCAACCAGCGAACACGGAACTAGCCCAGCAATAACTCCTTTCATCCGTACGCGAGCGGTACACGTGCTTGCATTACGTGACACGATTTTAATGGTTGGTAGCGATTTGCATCGTTGCATTTTCGACGTGACGCCTCGACTATTCCAACTCCCCTCAGATCCCCCCTCCCGCCCCTCAGGACTTTCCTATATAAATGCTAATGGTTTTGGCCCTTGGCTTCCGCGACCCAGTTGCAATAATTATCTGCGATGAAGCGAGTGTGGCATAATCCCATTTCAATATCGAGCAGCGGGTGACATTGTCCTGTGTGTCGCTGTCATTATCTGGGCTCGGGGTGTTTTATTGCACAGGGACAATCGGATTGTTTGTTGGGCAGTAAGTTTATCCGGGAAGAGGCGAAAAAGCCGAGTGGGGTGGAGGATAAAAAGAGGCCACTGGAATCTTTATGTGGATTGAAGAGATTACGGCTTTGTGGGGTATGAGGAAGCAGGTTGTACAAGGTTTTCCTGGGGTATGGTTGCTGGAGTGCCAGCCGTGTGGCAATAAAGGGTCCTGCACTCGGATTATTTTATCAAGGCTTTTGGTGAGGAGCAGCTCAGTACACGCGACATACGTACGGGAAAAAGACTCCGAGGAGTATCACAAATTTTTGAAGATGGAGAGGAGTGTACTTCAGGGGATATTGGGTTTCTCCGGAACCGGAGTTTGGGAACGAAATAAACATACGGATTTTAGGATTTCATAACGGAGGGGGATTCAATTTTGAATGTCGTGTTGGGATATTTGAGAGCTCGGGGGAGTGGTGCGAAGTTGCTGGAGTTGTTGGGGCGCGGGGGGGATCGGATTTGGCGAGGTTTTCATCACTTGTGGGGGGGAAGTGGGGAGAGTCTGGGGAGAGAACTGTTTTGAAATTTTTTGAGCGGAAATTTCAGGGGAAATTTACTGCTTTCGTGATGGAAACTTCTCCATTGACACATTATTTGACAATACACTGTTGAAAATTTTCCACAGAAATTTCCGATAATAATCTTAGAAATTTTGAACAAGTAACATTTGCACTGAAATTTCAAGGAATTTTGTGATTGAAAATTCATCATTTCAGTTTAATTATTCCAGGAAAATTGGGCAAAAATCGGGGAAATTGAGGGAAATCTAGCTGTGAATTTCAGATTCCTCTCAATTTTCAGGGAATTCATTAAAATATTCCTGGAATTCCAAGAATTTCAAAGGAATTATCTAAAATTTCAGGGGAATTAGGCACTGAATATTCATTTTCACTTGAAAATTCATGTAAATTGTGAAATTTCCGCTAAAAGCAATGGGGCGTTATTTAAATTTTCATAGAAACTTGAAATTCCATCGACTTTTTCCCCTTAAATCGAATTCAACGGCTTTTCCTGAAAAATTGAGCCAAATTTTTTCAACAGTGTAATTCTTTGTAGACTAAAATTTCTCCTTTTAATTCAATAATTAATTGCATCGTTAAACAATTTTCCCTAAAATTGTCGATACACACATTCTTATCAAATTTTAGTTCCATTAAAATTGTAAAGAATTGCGTCATTGAAAATTCATAGATTTCAGTTCAATCATTTAAGTAAATTGCGGAATTCTCATCTTCTTACTACTCAAACATTTGAAATTGCATTCAACTTTCAGTGAAATCTAAAATTTCAGGTTAATTCCCCCTAAACCGAATGGAATTATCACTCTCCTACAAATTACTAGTCAACTGTCCATGAAATTTCGTTTTTATGAACAGTTCAATCATTTATTCATGAAGCCATGTAATTCATGAAGTCATGAAGTTATGAAGTCGTCAATTATGACTTCATTCAGCGTGAAACCTGAACAGCACCTCAGCACGCATTTGATTACTGGATATAAACAATCCCTGATGCCAGCCATTTAAATTCATCCCACCTCAAAATACATTGAACTCGTTACTTCAAATTCCAAAGTTCACCACTGCAATTCGTCGAAAACTATTCGAGACGTTGGGATCGTACGTATGTAAAAGCCACGTTGGTACGTGAACCGGGAGAACATACTGTGTCGTTGGAAAGTTTCAACGATGAACGCGACTGTACTGTGGTAACAGTGAGCTTATATGCCTCGGGAAAATGCCGAACGTGAGAAGAACCCTAGATGCAACCCAGGATTCCCCTATAAACTCCCTCCCCCTCACACCAATGTAAAAGTATTTCGTACTAAACCTTCGGAACTGGCAAAGTTCCCCAGCGCGAATTCATTTCATTATCTTCACAGGACAACATCGTTCTTTCATGAAGACGTACTCGTTTCCGAAGTGAGGATAACCCCGAGAGTAAATTTTGACGTAAATTCATCACCTTGTGGGATAAAGCACAATTACAATTTTAAAATTGTTGGAGGTTTATTCACAGCAAAAACGAATATCTGAATTTCAAACATCTTTTGTAGACATTTTCCAGATACTAAAAAATGTCTGAATAAAATGAAAGTTTGCCTGAATTTCAGACGAACAGGTGCCGAAACATCTTAATTTGTATTTAAAATTCAGACAAATTTTCATTCTTTTGAGACGTTTTTATAAGTGTCTGAAAAACGTCTACAAGAAGTGTGTGAAAATTAAACATTCGGTTTTACTATGTTTAAAAAATCATTCATGAAGTGAAGTAATATTAATTAAATTCGCTTGAAGGGGAAAAAGTCAATGGAATTTCAAGTTTCTCTGAAAATTCAAGTCCCAATTTTTTAGCGACAAGTTGACGGAAATTCTGCAACTTACATGAATTTTCAAGTGAAAATGAATGTCCAAATTCGTGGAATTCCAGGAATTTTTAGATGAATTTGGAATTTAAGGGGGATTTTTAAGATTTTTCATGAATTTTTCCGGAATAATTAAACTGAAATTCAGAGTTTCTACGGATATTTCCATGAAATTATGAATTTTCAGTGACAATATTCCTTTAAATTTCAGTGGAAATGTTACTTGTTAGAAATTTCTGAGACTCTTAGTAGAAATTTTAGTGAAAATTATTAATAGTGTACGTTATAGGGAATCAATTAATAATTAATCTCGACTGTCGTGTACACATCGAGCAAATATCCAACAGTACTGAAACGGAAAATGTAATCGATAATGCACAATGAATCCCGAGTTTTTCCAATAAGTATTATGGAGACCCAAGCTCCAATTTCATCGGCTAACCTATATATTGGCGGTGAATTCCGTTTGCTAATTAACCCATTGACAATCATTCAAAGATTTATGATCCCATCACGATTCAATTCTTTCCAGCTCTAGTTGAATAATTGTGAACTTGTAACTTGCATTTCAAGACATTCACGAAGTTAGCTGATAGTGATAAGACATATTTTCTGTGTCTAATATCTAAAATTAAGACGTCTTGAAAACATTAGTTTTCACAGGGCGTCATTAAATAATCATCAAGCTTAAATAAAGTCAAGCAATATGCTAAAGGAAATTAATCTCGACTGCCATTTACACATCGAGCAAATATCCAGTAGTATTGAAACGAAAAATGTAATCGATAATGCACAATGAATCCGAAGTTTTTCCAGTAGGTATTATGAATACCCAAGCTCCAATTTATTCCGCTAACCTATATAATGGTTGTTAACCCCGTTTGTTAATTAACCCATTGACAATCATTCAAAGATTAATTATCCCATCACGATTGAATTCTTTCCAACTCTAGTTGAATAATTGTCAACTTGAAACTTGCATTTCAAGACATTCACGAAGTTAGTCGATGAGACATATTTTCTGTGTCTAATATCTAAAATTAAGATGTCTTGAAGCCATTCGTTTTCATAGGATGTCATCACATAATGATCAAGTTTAACTCAGTGGCGAAGTGGTAAACCGGTTTAAATCGATTTTGACTATTGACCAGTTTTTAGTGAATATCACGGAATCGAAGGAAGATAGCAAAATTTTTGTCAAAACCTTTTTTGTAGCACTCAATTTGCTCTAGAAAAAAGGTTTGTTTGAAACGCAGCAAATAAGTCATTATCTAAAGTTACCGGGCTCAACGGAAAATCTCGACCGACTTCGGGACCCTTCGGGTTCACGGGCAAATCACGAAGCAAATCGCCAAATATGAAATTTCAGTAGTATCAATCTACTCCTCGAAGAGTATACATCGGTTAGTCAGAGATTCACCTATAGAGTACAGTATCAAACTGAGTATTATATTGAGTACATCGCCGAGTATTATATTGAGTCTAGCGCTGTGTGTAGCGTCTTTATTTGATTCAATTATCAATTAATTCCGAGTTAACTATCAATTATTTTGAGTCAATCATCTAGTTTAATATTGAGAGAATCTCTAGCGCAATGTAAAGACTATTATCAAATTGACATTGAGACATTCACCAATTCGTGTATCCCTAAAATCAAGACGCGTGGCTTGCACCACAAATGAAGTACATTACCAGTGTTTTTGTAATCTGCGTGTCTTTAATTTCACCCTTTCCACATCACGTGTCCCCAATCCCCCCTAATATTAGCCTCAATCAAGGTTATTACGGAACAAGGTTATTATTAACAAGGTTATTACGGAAATTTCATGATCTCCTTTAAATTTTCGGAGATATTCTTCAAAAACTCAACTAAGAGATAAGTCAACTTAAACCGTTTTACCACTTCGCTACTGAAATGAAGTTAAGCAATACGCTAAAGGGAATTAATCTCGACTGCCATTTACACATCGAGCAAATATCCAGCAGTATTGAAACGGAAAATGTAATCGATAATGCACAATGAATCCCGAGTTTTTCCAATAGGTATTATGAAGACCAACGCTCCAATTTCTTCGGCTAACCGATACATCCGCTGTAGACCCCGTTTGTTAATTAACCCATTGATGATTGTTCAAAGACATTAATGATTCCATCACGACTCAATTACTTCCAGCTATCCTCCATTTCATTCCAGATGAATAAATGCTGCAATTTCACATTCTCTTATACACAAAATGCACAGGGGGAATGCACGACTGAACGGGTATAAAGAGGTAGAGCATCTTTGACCTGGAATCCTCGACTATTCACGGGTTAACCCCCACTCTACGTTACTCTATTATTCAAAGTCTCTGTGAGGCGCCCAGCGATTCCGTAACTAAGATAACTCTCTTGTATTTTTTCCCCCCAGGAATTTCCACCGCCGGAGCGTTTTTTTTTCTCTCCCCTCTCCTCTCCCCACCCACCACAACAGCCTTATTTTTTAATTTTCCTCAAACACCCGGCAACTGCACATGAATCGTGTGTCTCATCTTGAAAATTAAAAGGCCAAGTTGTTTCTCCCCTGAACGAGAGAAACTCCAAGTGTCCGAGGACTTTTTTTTTCTCTTTATTTCCCCGGCGCCTTGATTGTACCAAGCACGTACAAATGCGGTGCACACGCGGTGCAACCGACTGATTAATTTCACGATGGCCACGGCGCGAGAACAATGTCTCGTGGGACGAAAAGTTTTCCGCTTTTTCTCTCTCTCTCTCTCTCTGTTTCTCCTCGTGCTATCCCCCAGCGTTCCCAAAGGAAGTTCTTTTCCAAGCGCAGTTCCCTCCGGAGAATCATCAGCGGACTCTCCAGCGTCTAAGAAATGTTGCCCTTTATTTTGTTTTTTTTCGGACCTTTTGTGGTGTGCACCTTTCTTTTCCTTTGGCCCCGCGAAAAAGTTGGGCCGAAAGGAGAAAAGAAAAACGAACAATTGACCAGTTTCTTCTGTTTCCTCATTTCCACCTTTGCGATTTATTTTTTTGATTCCAAGTTATGTCGAGTTGTTTCTATTTGAGGATGTTTACTGGAGGGAATTGATTATCTGGACGAATGTCTTGGGTTATCCATGACTTTTTGAGTCTATTCAGCTTGTGGTAGTGTAAAATCGCGGCTTTTTATTGGAAGACGTTTCCCGATTTTTTTTTAGTTTTCTTTCGAATCTTTTGTGGCGCGCACCTTTCTTCTTCTTTGGCTCCTTGAAAAAGTTGAGGCGATAAGAAAAAAGAACAACGAACAGTTGACCCGTTTCTTACATTTTCGCATTTCCAACTTTACGATTTTTTGAAATTTCAAGTTATCTCAAGTTCATTCTCCAATTTAACGATATTTGTTACAGGGAATTTATAATTCGAATGTCTCGTGTTATCAATGAATTTTTGCGGTCTATTTAGTCTGTGGTAATGTAAAATCACAGTTCCTTTTCTTTTCCTTTGTCTCTTTGAAAAAGTCGATTTGACTTTTTTCTTTAAAGACCTTGAATTCGATTTTTCGATTTAGGAGAAAAAGTCAATCGAATTTCAAGTTTCTCTGAAAATTCAAGTAAAGTCCCAGTTTCTAGCGGCAGGAAGATGGAAATTTCATAATTTACATGAATTTTCAAGTAAAAATGAATATTCACTGCCAAATACCATGAAAATTCCGAGGAATCTTGAATTCAAGGGGGGATTTCTCGCAATTTTCAGGGTATTTGGCAGTGAATATTCATGTAAATTATGAAATTTTCGGCTTCCTGATTTTATCATTAATTTTTCCGAAATAACTAAACTGAAATTCACAGTTCCCACGGATTTTTCCATGAACTTATCAGTTTTCAATGACAAAATTCCTTGAAATTTCAGTAGAAATGTTACTTGTTAGAATTTTCCAAGACTCTTACCAGAAATTCCAGTGAAAAATATTCAATTTTTTAGCAATGAATGCAAAAATTCTGAAATTCAGTGATTTTGTCGCAAATTTTTATGAATATATCACCAAATTTAACTGATAGAAATCGCTGACGATAGGGTCATGTAGTCAGTATCCAATACCACTCACAATCGACAATAAATTCCTGAAAATCAGTGACACATCCCCGATTTTTAAGTTTTTTATCCCATTTAACAATGTTTACCAGGGAAATTGATAATCCGACCGTCTTCTGTTATCAACGACATTTTCAGTCTATTCATTCCGTTGGTAATGTAAAATCACAGTCCCTCTTATTGGACGACATTTCTATGGATCAATGAGCAGCGGAGCTAGAGACTGCGAGCTTTCGGGGGGCGGTGGAGACAGTTCGATTGGAATTCTCGTTTTATAGCGAGAGCATACCAACGCTCCGGAAATTATTTCATACCACCTCTGCACCCCTTCACCGGCCACTCAGTCGCGGTAACCCTATCTATTCCCTCACACTCTCCTGCACTCTCCACGTCGATCCTTATCATCGTCCCACCGAACATGCTCCTCCTGTGGCACTTACACTCGACCTACCCCTTCTGCCATACTCCCGGACTCACCCACTCGCAGGTAATAATCTATCGGAGGTAAGCTGTATATGCGGAATCCGCCCACGAACATTAGGCACAACGGCTATTATTATCAGGCTAGCGGATTAATCGGTACGTTGCAAACTCTGATTTCGGTTAATTAGCTAACACCGTCTAATTGGCTTGACCCGGAGATATTCATCGGGATTTAAAGAGGAATTATTATCTGGTATGATATGTTTTAAGGCCCCGAGTCGAGGATTTGGTTCTGATTGGACGTGCAAAGCTCTTTAAAGATCTCTCCAGACCTAAATGGACCTGGTATGTCCTAATCAGTTTTGCGACGTACTTTTCCAGAGACCTTTCGAATCCTCAGTTCTTTTCGGTCCTGAGAAGTCCTCCTCGATGCTACCGAGAACGCGTGATTTTACGAGCGGGTGAAGGGGAAGGCATGTATGCGGAGGGGGGAAATTTGTAGCCAACGAGGAGACAGGGTTGCAGAATATATTTTAGCCACCCTCATCTCCCCGTTTGCAGGCGGTGTTTAAATAAAAAATAGTGAACGTTGATTCTGTATTTATTGACCCCCTGATGCCAATGAAACCCTCGGAGGTGACAGAAAAGGGGAACAAAAATTTTTCATTTTCACGTGGGTCAAGAGTGAAAGTCGATTTTCGCCAAAATGGAATTTTTTCGCCAAGTGAAAGTTGATTCTGTATTTTCTAACAATTCTGATNGTTTAAATAAAAAATAGTGAACGTTGATTCTGTATTTATTGACCCCCTGATGCCAATGAAACCCTCGGAGGTGACAGAAATGGGGAAAAAAAATTTTTCATTTTCACGTGGGTCAAGGGTGAAAGTCGATTTTCGCCAAAATTGAATTTTTTCGCCAAGTGAAAGTTGATTCTGTATTTTCTAACAATTCTGATGCCAATGAAACCCCCGAAAGCGCGACAAAAGTAGAAATACAATTTTTTTTTCACCCCGAGCCAAAGAGACAGATTTTCTGTTTTTCCAGAGTGAAAGTCGACTTTCGCCAAAATCGAATTTTCTAGTCGGGCGAGTGTTGATTCCAACTATTTAAGCGATGGGCTATTCAGAATTCTCAAAAGTATGTGGAAAAACTGAAAACTGAAAGTTTTTTTTTTGCAAATTGTCAAAGGGTCAGATTTTCGGTTTTCCCGGGGAAAGTCGACTTTTGCCAAAATTGAATTTTTTAGCCGGGTGAGTGTTGATTCCAACTATTTGAGCGACGGGCTATTCAGAACTCTATAAAGTATGTGGAAAAAGTGAAAACTGAAAAAGTTTTTTTTTCAAATTTTCAAAGGGTCAGATCTTCCGTTTTTCCCGGGGGGAAAGTCGACTTTCGCCAAAATCGCATTTTCTAGCCGGGTGAACGTTGGTTCCAACTATTTAAGCGACGGGCTATTCAGAACTCTCAAAAGTATGTGGAAAAAGTGTAAACTGAAAAAGTTTTTTTTTTCAAATTTTCAAAGGGTCAGATCTTCCGTTTTTCCCGGGGGGAAAGTCGACTTTCGCCAAAATCGCATTTTCTAGCCGGGTGAACGTTGGTTCCAACTATTTAAGCGACGGGCTATTCAGAACTCTCAAAAGTATGTGGAAAAAGTGAAAACTGAAAAAGTTTTTTTTTCAAATTTTCAAAGGGTCAGATCTTCCGTTTTTCCCGGGGGGAAAGTCGACTTTCGCCAAAATCGCATTTTCTAGCCGGGTGAACGTTGGTTCCAACTATTTAAGCGACGGGCTATTCAGAACTCTCAAAGTATGTGGAAAAAGTGAAAACTGAAAAAAAAAATTTTCACCCGGAGCCAAAGGGCCAGATCTTGCATTTTTTCAGGGGGAAAGTTGGTCAAAGGGTCACAAGGGTCACGAGGGCCAAAGTGTTAGATCTTGGATTTTTCCAGGGGGAAAGTCGACTTTCGCCAAAATCGCATTTTCTAGCCGGGTGAACGTTGGTTCCAACTATTTAAGCGACGGGCTATTCAGAACTCTCAAAGTATGTGGAAAAAGTGAAAACTGAGAAACCGTTTTTTTTGGCCCCAGCCAAAGGGTCAGATTTTCGGGTTTTCCGGGGCAAGTGGATTTTCGCCAAAATCGAATTTTTTAGCCGGGTGAACGTTGATTCCAACTATTTAAGCGACGGGCTATTCAGAACTCTCAAAGTATGTGGAAAAAGTGAAAACTGAGAAACCGTTTTTTTTGGCCCCAGCCAAAGGGTCAGATTTTCGGGTTTTCCGGGGCAAGTGGATTTTCGCCAAAATCGAATTTTTTAGCCGGGTGAACGTTGATTCCAACTATTTAAGCGACGGGCTATTCAGAACTCTCAAAGTATGTGGAAAAAGTGAAAACTGAGAAACCGTTTTTTTTGGCCCCAGCCAAAGGGTCAGATTTTCGGGTTTTCCGGGGCAAGTGGATTTTCGCCAAAATCGAATTTTTTAGCCGGGTGAACGTTGATTCCAACTATTTAAGCGACGGGCTATTCAGAACTCTCAAAGTATGTGGAAAAAGTGAAAACTGAGAAACCGTTTTTTTTGGCCCCAGCCAAAGGGTCAGATTTTCGGGTTTTCCGGGGCAAGTGGATTTTCGCCAAAATCGAATTTTTTAGCCGGGTGAACGTTGATTCCAACTATTTAAGCGACGGGCTATTCAGAACTCTCAAAGTATGTGGAAAAAGTGAAAACTGAGAAACCGTTTTTTTTGGCCCCAGCCAAAGGGTCAGATTTTCGGGTTTTCCGGGGCAAGTGGATTTTCGCCAAAATCGAATTTTTTAGCCGGGTGAACGTTGATTCCAACTATTTAAGCGACGGGCTATTCAGAACTCTCAAAGTATGTGGAAAAAGTGAAAACTGAAAAAAAAAATTTTCACCCGGAGCCAAAGGGCCAGATCTTGCATTTTTTCAGGGGGAAAGTTGGTCAAAGGGTCACAAGGGTCACGAGGGCCAAAGTGTTAGATCTTGGATTTTTCCAGGGGGAAGGTCGACTTTCACCAAAATCGAATTTTTTAGCCGGGTGAACGTTGATTCCAGCTATTTAAGCGCCGGCCTTATCAGAACTGTCAAAAGTATGTGGAAAAAGTGAAAACTGAGAAACCGTTTTTTTGGCCCCAGCCAAAGGGTCAGATTTTCGGGTTTTCCGGGGCAAGTGGATTTTCGCCAAAATCGAATTTTTTAGCCGGGTGAACGTTGATTCCAACTATTTAAGCGACGGACTATTCAGAACTCTCAAAAGTATGTGGAAAAAGCGAAAACTGCAAAAAAAAATTCTTCACCGAGGGCCACAGGGTCAGATTTTCGGTTTTTACTTGGAACAA
>NW_021680504.1:896938-916961 GCF_001412515.2 Diachasma alloeum
TACACCTAACAAGTGCTGAAATGGGACATAACCAGAGGTAGAAAGGTCTCGGAAGCACTTGGGAAGAGGCTTCCCAAGACCTATCCAGTTCTGAACGGAAAGACCTAAGTAGAATTTGTCAGGTCCAATTATTCGACTCGGGGGGTTAGTTAGGTATTCGGGGGGAGGGAGTCAGATTAGGGGGATGAAGTGATATCGAGGAATATTCGGGATATTCCCACAGTTGGGCGTTACTAATCTTTCGTAAACTGTTAGAAATTTTTTGAAAATTAAGGAATAGTTGAACTTGAATTCTCAATGTCTTTTATTTGAATTCAATTAAAGATCAAATCGTTCATGGAATCTCTCATTCAGGCTGGAAATTCAGAATAATTGGTTTTTCCATGTTAGATTATCACCGATATTTCAATGAGATCTAGAATTTTCAAATTCATTGTGGAAATGGAACATCACATTCAACTGAATTTTCATTGGCTTGAAAATTCTGGGAGATTGTTGCTTGAATTTTCAAATTATTTAATAATTTTCATTATCTTGTGGATCTGAAAATTGCAATGCTATTGAATACTCCAGAATTCAACAGATTTTTCAATAACAAAATACATGGGAATTTTGTGTAAATGAGTGATTGTTAAAAATTTCACGATTTTTTACTTGAAATTTCCGGAGTAATTTTCTAATAGTGTATTAATGAATATTGATTTGTTACTAATAATTTATTAGTAGATTCAGGTAGTTTCAGTCGTTAGTTTGATATTCCTATTGTTTTCTAGAATTTTGAAGTCAAAATGGTTTTTTGGGAACAGGTTGGAAATAACGAATAATGAAAACGAATTTTATTATCCTCGAATAATTATATGGGGTTTTATCTTCAAATAGTTATTTCAAGCAGTGAATGTCTCCATAAAAATGGATGATAATGGTTTTAATTTGTTTTTGTATTTCTTGCATTTTGTAGACGGAAATTAATAAATTGCCCTGATGAGCAGTAGATGTAGCTTGAAACGTTGGCAAAATACTGAAAATTTAGAGTTTACTTCATTTTTGGTTAATAAAACTGCTGAGAACCTGCTAAGAATCTATTGATTTGAAATAAACAAATTGTTTGTTTAATATAATGAAATCGTTTTGATTAAAACAATTAAACAAGTTTTTTCTTTTGCAATAAAAATATTCTTGAAATAAGTAAAAAATATCAAATAAAGATTTTTATTCTATTTAAAGAACTATTTTTCTGAGTGTACCCTTAGGAGCTTATTTTTCAATCAAAAAAATTTTAAAGACTCCAAACAATCCCCCAAAAACTCGATGAGATCCGGGATCGCATTTCTTTCACCGTTTACCTGCCGTTTTCGTTTTTATAAATAAAAATGTTTGAAAGGCATTATTTAACCCACATATCTGCATTCAAATAAAATGCTTGATTCAATTTCACTCATATCAAAGCGGATGCTTTGATATGACTCTTCTTTGCCTTTCAATCCCTAACTCCTCACCTGAGATTCCCGGTTGCTTTTTCCTCCTTAAATAATGGTCCCCAATTTGATGAAAATAACTAAAACAGGTAGACAAAGGCTTTGCTACCATCCAGTGGTATCACATGACGACATTGTGGTACATTGGACAATGGGCAGAAAACACGGTATTTTCTCGTTGTCTCGCCTCGACTGTGGTAGCCCACCGACTTTTCCACTCCTCTGTTTCGTATCACCAGTGAATCCATCCTCCCTCAACCCCTCTGTCTTTCCCACCATCATTGAAGTCCTGTCAGCATTTCTCAGTCGCCGTACACTCTCGACTGTGGCCGGCCAACCGTATCGGGTTCACTCTCGCAAAATGCCAAAGCCTGGGTCTGCCACTTTTTGCCCATTTACTCTTTCTCACTGGGTTGGTACTCTCCCTCAACTGCTAATTATAGTGCCTTTTCCCTCCTGATACTAGGAGAACAGGGGGAAAAAAGCCTTTGAGACGTGTACGTTAGTTGCGATGGACCGGATCTCTGGGTAACGTCCATTAATTTTCTCGAGAACTTCATTAGAGGAATCTTTGCGCCTGAACGAAAATGCTAATTTAGAAATTATGGTTCTCGATTCTGGATATTTCTTTGACTGCGGTGCGCGGAGAAAAAAGTTGAGGAGAAGTAGCAAACAAATCAAGTTGTCGTACGCTGTTGGAAATTTTTTAAATTTAATAGAAAATATGATCGTAGTTCTCGTGAGATTGACATTGAATTGGATTTTGCGGAAAAATGGTTATGGAATTTCAAGTTGTAGGTAGAATTCAAGGAAATTCATGAGTTTTCAGTGGGAGTGAGATGACAATTGCACAACTTGATTGCATTTTCAGTGGAACATGAATATTCAGAAACAAAATGACAAAAATTTTCAATTTTTCTCTGAATTTTTCTGAATTTTCACAGAATAATTGAATTGAAAAATCAAGTATTTTATTGACTTTCAGATCATTTGAACAGAAAATGGGTTATTTCATTTTTTAATGACAAGATTTTCTGAAATTTCAAGTAAAAAATCTTGAAATTTTTAACAATCACTCATTTACACGAAATTTTCATATATATATATATATTTTTTTTTTAAATCAGTTGAATCAGTTGAATTGGATCTGATGTTCAATTTCCGCAATGAATTTGAAAATTCTAGACATCATTGAAACATCTGAATGAGAGATTCCGTAAACGATTTGATCTTAAATTGAATTTAAATTCACAACATTGAGATTTCAACAACAAATATTGCTTAATTCTCACATTAGTGCTCGCCGAAGGCGAGTGCTACCCTCCCAAGGGTCCAAGAACACTTTTCCCACTAGTGTCCAACCCTATTTTTCATCGCAATGTGCATAAAATTATTGAAAAACATTTTGTTTCATGATCACCTTTCGCACACTAAAATTTGCCCACATTTTCTGCATAATTTTTTCTCCAATTTGTCTCTCCCCATTGGAAAAGGAAACAAAATCGTAAATTATTGATTAATATTGATTTTTTTTCAGAATTATTCCATCTAATATTCTATAACCAAACTCCCCAATTCCCAAAACAATACAAAATCCATAAAAAAATAACGACACGGATGTTGATGAAACACGTAACAGTGAAATCTTTCCAGAACACTCGAAAATTTATGATAACACCGATACTTAAAAGATGCAGATAAACCCGGGGTTATAATCTCAGAGTTATTTGAATACTCCCTTAAAAGGTATGCGTGTGGGGTAGTAATAACACTGTTCATTATTTTCGTCTAACGTTGAACCCTCTGGTTTTAGTAATTAAAAAGCCACATAAACATAAAAAACTAAAAATGTACATGAGACGGAGATGAGAGAGTGCGGGGGGAGGGAGAACGAGCAATAAGTGGGGGACTAGAGTTTAGGGTAGGTTATTAAAATGCTTCGAGAGACAGAACATACCGGAGGGCCGCTCATATAGGATCCAGCTAGTAGCTGCTACGCTCGTGTACCGATCCATGTAATTTCGTGATTAACTATGTAGGTTACGGGTATGTCCAATATTTTCATGGCAATTAGAGGGCAGATCAAAGGGGATTATGACAATAGAACTCACCCTCAACGGCTGCAAGTTAACATGGAAGCGAAATGGCAACATTCTTGCACACTGTTAAAAATTTTCGTCTGAATATTCCGGGCCAAATCCTGGGAATTTTTATCGTGTTTAATTTCCACTGAAATTTCAGGAAACATTGCCATTAAAAAATCAAATATTCCATTGATTTTCGGTTCAAATGATCTGAAAATCAATAAAATATTTGATTTTTCAGTTAAATTATTTCGGGGAAATTCCGGGAAAAATTGACAATTCATGACATTTTGTTTCGGAATATTCATGTTCCATTGAAAATTCAATGAAGTTGTAAAATCTCCATCTCACTTCCATTGAAATCTCATAAATTTCTTGGAATTTTACCTAAAACTTGGAATTTCATAAACATTTTTTCCTTAAATCCCATTCAATGTTACTGTCATAGAATTACTATTAAATTTTAAATGAAATTTCTAACAATGCCGGAGGAATCAACAACTGATTAATGAATGAGCAGGGGTCAATACACTGATCAAAATTTTTCGCTGAAATTTACGATACACTTTACGAAAATGTTTATTATGTTTTAGTTTCACTGAAATTTTGTCAATGAAAATTCAGAATTTCATAAAAGAATCTATGAGAAATGTAAATTTCAGTTCAATTATTCCCTGAGAATTAGTAGAAATTAGGAAACTTGCGGTTGATATAGTCTTCAATTTTCAATTAATTCTCACCTCAACCCCCATCCCAATTCTCATCTCAATGCTGTTACAAAATTTGTAATTTTATTGAATTTCCGGTAAAATTTGTAATTTTATTATCTTTCATCTTTCAAATTGCGTTCAATGTCACTCTCCTGAAAATCACTAGTTGGCGATCAATGAAATTGCCATTTTTTTTCTAACAGTGTAACAATGTTGGAAAAAAATTGAGAATTCATAGACGGTTGATTACGAATTTTCAGGAGAATGACATTGAATTCGATTTAGGGCGGAAAAATCATTACATTCCACCGCCATAAAAAACTTACTTGAAGATTTCAAAGGTCTTAAAACAATATTTTCGAAAGTTTTATTTTGAAGCCTGAAAGTGTCAAGTTGAATTTTCAAGAATCAAAGTTTTCTTTAGTGCGTTGTAGTCACCCTGTAATTCAAGACAATAGTTTAAGTTTACTTATTCCCTGAAAATTAATAAAAAACCATAAAATTACGATGAATATATTCTTGAATTTTCAATTATTAGAAAATTCAGGGTAATTTGGCACTGAATATTGACGTTTTCATTGAAAATTCAAATAAATTGGAGAATTCTCGTCTTCGTGCTTCTCAAAATTTTAGAATTTTATCAAATTTTCTCTAAACCCTGAAATTTCATGATTTTTGTTTTCCTCTTAAATTGCATTCAGTGGCGCTGTCCTGAAAATTACCACAACTGTCCATGAAATTTCTTTATTTTTTTCTAACGGTGCATTCTCCTCGCCCAATATCAAAATAATCACGTCCTTAATTTCCCTGTATTCCCTTCAACCACCATCAAACATTTAACCACTCTCAACCCTGTCCATGAAGTGGCCTAAGTTATATTCACCCAGTGTACACCATTCCTAGAGAGGGGTACTATTGAAGTTGCTAACCCACAGAGAGTTCAACAATGTTGAATGGCTGGGGGGGGNGGGGGGGGGGGGGGGGGGGGGGGGGGGGTTCAGCTTGCGGAAAGAAGTGAACAGGAGGGAGTTTAGCAAAAGGGGTAACTATAACCTCGGTGTGTTTATCGCTACGGCCTCAGTTTGTGAAGCCCACTTTAAATGGAAATGGCATTCATTCTCCATTTCCACGTAAATCCCAGGAAAATATAAGTTTTGACATTTTGAAGATGTGACGTGAATTTATCGTGTAAACGGCCCAAAACCTTTTCGTACTCGTGCGGGATTTCTACACAATTTGCTATCACCTAGTCCAACATCTCTTATTCACTATCCCGGCCCGGGCATTCCTCATCCCCATCAGGATAACTGTCACAAGGTGAATTAATTTGTTTCCAAGAAACAAGTAGAAGAATAGAGTAAGAACTATTCCACCATTTTATTCACTCTCATTTTAATGAATTCATACATTTTTTTGGGGGAAAAGGTTTTCATTATATGAAGTAAATATTGTTGCATTCTGAAGTAAATATTGTTATTCTGAAATTTGGTTTATTGTTATTTTGAAATTGAAAAAAAATGCCAGAAACTGAAGTATATGAAGTTAATGAGGGGTTTAAAACTTCGGAAAATATTCAAGTGTTGTAATTTCGTCTAAAATTCACAATTGGAGTTGACAGAGTTAGGGAATTATTATAAATTGAACAATTTAACTAGCAATAGTTTGTTTTGAAACAGAACAAATATACCGTTAGAGAAAAATTGAAATTTTCTGGACAATAGACTAGTAATTCTCAGGAGAGTGACATTGAACTCGATTTCAGGTGAAAAAATCGTGAAAATTCAAGGAAACTCCGTTCCCATCAGGATAACTGTCACAATGTGAATTCATTTGTTTCCGAGAAACAAGCAGACGAATGGCGAGAGTAAAAGCCATTCCACCATTTTGTTCATTCTCATTTTATTCCCACTACTATTTCCAGCTGACAGGTTCATTAGCATATTTGGTGAGAGACAATTTTAGCTGTCAAATACAAATGATATACACTTGACTCAGAAGTATGCACACATGAGCCGTGCACGCACATTATTGTCCTTTGAATTTTCCACCACACTGTTGAGCAGAAACTCGAAATATCTCTCTCTCTCTCTCGCTCTCCTACTCTCAATAATTGCACTCACACAGACATGCGAATTCCGTGTTTAATCCAAGTGCCACAGTCATCCTCGCGCTCAACAGTTTCATCCTTTACAGCCCCCATCCACTCTAGCCACTCCATAAATCATAATGGGGCAGTCGGGATGAAACATGTTTGAATTCAAGTTGTCACTTTTCCAAGTACCTTCTTATGCCAATTCATTAATTAGGAACGCGGTTTAACGTTGTGAGGGAATTTGTTACAGTCAACTTAACCAGAGTGCTTTAAGCAGATTGTCCTCTTTGTCTTACAGACGCTGATGGGTGGATTGTTTTTACATGCGATGCACTCAGAGAAATAACGCATTGTGGAAAATTTTAATTCAGTGACAGTTCCAGGGAAATTTCAAGGGATTTCGTCGTTAAAAATTGATAAATTGAGGGAACAATCAGTAACAATTGTACACTGTTAGAAACAAAATGAAATTTCATGGACAGTTGACTACCGATTCTCAGGACAGGGACACTGAATGCGATTTAGGGAAAAGAAATCATGAAATTTCAGGTTTCACTGAAAATTCAGTTAAATTCCAGAATTTTAAGCAGTATAAAGACGAGAATTCCTTAATTTATTTGAAATTCCAATCTAATATGAATATTCAGTACCAAATTACATTGAATTTTCTGTGAAATCTGAAATTTCATGATTTTTTCCCTATAAATCGCATTTATTGTCACTGTCCTGAAAATTCAAGAATATATTTACCGAAATTTTCTGGTTTTCTATTTTTTTTCCGGGAAAAATGGTTTGGATTTTTCCACGAAATTCTGAATTTTCAACAACAAAATCGCTTGAAATTTCAGTGATAATTAAATTCGATAAAAATTTCCGACAAGTGTATCGGAAACTTCAAACCAAAATTTTTAATAGTGTACGGACAAATTAATTTTTTTTAAATTCTTTAAGTTGCCTTTTTCAGTCATCTTTCAACACTTCAACATTTTTTTTCACGAATACTAGACGTGCGAGAAAGGTTTTCCAAAAGAAATTAAAATCAGCATGAAAATATCTATAAAATGGGTCAGTCTCCTTTGTGAGGTCGACGACGTCCGAATTTTATCCGCTTTATTAATTTTACTAACTTTATTGATTTTCAGATCATTCAAACAGAAAATCAATGGATTATTTGATTTTTCCACGACAACATTTCCTGAAATTTCAGTGGAAATTAAACATGACAAAAATTTCCGCGATTTGAGATCGAAAATTCAGACAAAATTTTTTAACAATGCACACATCAAATCCAACGTTCATCCCGTCATTTTTCCCAACACAATCGCCCTCATCTCCCCTCGAAATTATCGAAATATCGAAACCCGATGCCAGAGTGAGGCCTTTTCATACACCCAACTGATCCCCAAAAAGCCCAAATAAGCCACAAGAATCCCTCTCGCCCCGCCGAATGATGTAACCCACGCCACTAATTAACGCTATCCATTTCTCATAGCCCCAGCGAAATTCCATAATTCACCCATGAAATTTGGATTCTCCAATTTCGTGAATGGCTCGCTCTGTCAGAAACCATAAACCCTCCAATCACCCATCCACAATCAGAATCAAATCCACTAGGAAAGAATGCCGCTCAATTCCCCCCCGATAATACCGAGCATGAACGAATCATAAACCCATCAAACTGTTGATTTTACCCGGAGCCTCGAATATCCATGAAACCGAAATTGATGAATATCACTCTGAGCCACTCCATCATTGATTGCCCAACCGGTTTTAATGGATAACCGAGTGACAGTCCCTTAGCGTTGTAATTATTTCGGTTGATTATGCCCTCTTGCTAGCCACTGAGATCGATTCAATATGCAACAGAAGCAAACTGAATGCGAGGAAACATTTGGCACATGTATACATCTCGCTTCAACGATGACTATATAACAAGATAGCCGAGAGGAGGTGGAAATGTACGGATGAGTGGCATGAATGTAGGTTAAGCCGATGTGGATCGAATGGGATTAGCTCCCGTACCGAATTAGGTTGAATATCTTCGGGTACGTCTATTACCAAAACTAATTTACTGGGGATTGTGGATGGGGAGAAAAGTCGGGGAATTTTGGAGGAATAATGATTTAATAGCTATCATTACTTCGGTATTCTCTAGCTTCATGCTTTCACAACGTGTTCCTCCGTGCAGCCAAAAATTTTAATACTGCAGATGCAAAAAGCTTTTCTACACCGAGAAAAAAAATTTCTAATATATCTGAAACATATTTTCTTGAGAGAAGTAAATTATTTTCAATGGCTTAAATCTCAGAATGTGTGCACTTCACGGAACTCGAATAAGTTTTCATTCATCACTATCATTCCGCGTTACGTCATGAATATTTTACATATTGCAATATTGGAAGTGTATAACGAAAAAATCATGAAAACAATAAAGACTAGAAGACTGACGATTCTTCTACGCGATTTAAGTAAGTTCATTTGCAACAAAATCATACTTGAGTACAAGAATATTTTAAAGCATGAAGCCTTTCTCGGGTCATGTGAGTTGAGATGCCTGAGAGAATTAAGCAATTGAAGAAAATTTACTTGTCGCAAGAAAATATGTTTCAGATATTAGAAAATTTTTTTCTCAGTGTATATGAATACAACCACATGCATGAAAAAATTCAATCGAAAACCTAGCGAATTCGCTAGAAAATTTTATTGCAATTCTATAGGAATTCTATGGGGTTTGTAGAGAATTTCTATTTAAATTCTATTGGAACCTTCTATTTGTTTTTTGCGCTGATTCTATTGGATATTTAATAAGAAAAAGTCAACAGATTTCGAATTTCCGGTTGAATTTTTCTCTTAGATTTTTTCTATTAGAATTAGAGGGCACAAATTTTCCGCTGGATGTTGTTTTGTTTTGCATTGCCGAATCCGAGTGGAAAAAACTTCGAAAATTGATGCCCAAGCATTCTTATAAAAAACATCTCAAGAGAAAAATTCAAACAGAAATTCGAAATCTATTGACTTTTTCTTATCGAATATTCAATCGAATCAGCGCAAAAAACAAAGAGAATTTCCCAATAGAATTCCTATAGAATTCTAATAGAATTTGCTGACGAATTCGCTAGGTTTTCTATTGAATTTTTTTCATATGTGCACACACACTGTTAGAAAATTACTCTTGAAATTTCAAGTAAAAAATCTTGAAATTTTTAGCAATCACTCATTCACTCGCGACAAAAATTTAATTTTTGTGAAGTAATATTAAATTTCCTTCTATCAAGCTGGTTAATTTCCCTCAAGTAAATCTCTGCAACTCCATCGAATATTCTCACGTGGAACACACAGTTTTTCAGCAGAGAAAATTTTTTCTCACAGTGCATGCATCATAATTCCCATATCTCTAAACTAATGAAGATAGTTTACTGCGTATGAGATAGGTGGTGGGGTTGAAGTTTGTTTCGAGCATTGAGGTTAAGAGACGCTTGCAGTATCTTCATGAGGGGCCACTGGGAGGTAACCGGTGGAAGAGGTCTCAACCTCATCTCATTAAGAGTCCACGGGGTCGTAACCGACGAGTAGACGCTCGGTGAAAGGAAGAGGAGGGCCGCTGAAGAGAGGGATAAAGCTTAGTCGCGCCCGCCTGGAACCATTCCAAATGCGCGGCCACTCAGCATCGCTCCCAATCGGCGGCTCTCAGTGTGAAGCTAAAAAATAGAAATAAAAATCCGGAGGGGAAAAAAAAATTGGAACGAAGAAATATCGCGTGTTAACGCTTTTGGGCATCGAGATTGGGGGAGCGGGAGATGGCGCAAAATCTTTTTTACAATTCTTTTTTTTCCCCGCGTTTTTTTTCCTGCATTGAGCATCCACCGGTGGCATCAATAAATTTTTCACTCGGATACAATGCCGTGTGTCGCTTAATGGATTATCCTCGACGTACAACGGCGACGTAGAGGGTGTTTGTGCTGTTTTTTTCTCATTCATGAGTGAAATAAAAATGATGGAACAATGTGCACTGCGGGGGAACTGGTTGTATACGGATGAAAAAGCTAGTGGAAAGTTTAGTTCCATAGATTTCTGATGGACAATGAAAAAAAATATCTGACGGAATCACTGGGCGAATCGACGGACGGCTATTGAATTAAAATGTTCAATGGTTGGAAGTGTTTTTCTGGTACTGAGGGGAATGAAAAAATTGCCGATTGTTTTTCGCGTTCTACCATCATTTGACAGATTTCATATATTCGAGGAGTTCTGGTTTACATTCTTCTGGGGAAATGTCGATACGATTTTATGACCTACATGGAGAGACCACAAAATTCTTATTGAATTTGAAAATGTATTTGGTGTATCGATGGTTAATAATCAAACGTTCTCATTATGCTGGGAAAATTGTCATTAGAAATTTATGGGATGGAAAAATGGTAATTTATTTATATTTCATATTGCATGCTTCATTGTGACTTCACAAATTCATGTTTGCAATAGTGAAAAGTTTAGTTCTGTGGATTTATGGTGGACTATGAAAAAAATATCTGAGGGAATCACTGGGCGAATCGACGGACGGCTATTGAATTAAAATGTTGAATGGTTGGAAGTGTTTTTCTGGGACTGAGAGGAATGAAAAAATTGCCGATTGTTTTTCACAGTCAACTATCATCCATCATTTGACAGATTTCAGATATTCGAGGAATTCTGGTTGACATTTTGCTGATGAAATATCGATACAATTTCATGACCTACATGGAGGGACCACAAAATGCTTATTGGATTGGAAAATATATTTGGTGTAGCTATGATGAATAATCAAGCATTTTCATTATGCTGGGAAAATTTTGCATCCGAAAATTGAGATGTGAAATTTCTGATTTATTGTGTGATATGTTTGCAATAGTGAAAAATTCGATTCCATGAATTTCTGATGGACAATGAAAAAACAAATCTGGCGGAATCACTCGGCAAATCGACGAACAGCTGTTGAATTAAAATGTTCAATGGTCGGAAATATTCATTTGACGCTGAGGGAAATAAAAAAACCATTATTTTTCACATATTCGAGGCGTTCTGATTTAAATTTTGCTGTCGAATTATTAACATGATTTTTTTACCTCCACGGAAGGATAATACAAACTACTCATCCAATCCGGGAATATATCTGATGTATCGTTGATGAATGACCAAGCAGTCTCACTACGCTGGAATAATTTCCTTTCCAAAATTGTGAGATGTGAAATTTACAATCTATTACATAATATTGAAGATTACAGTGTGAATTCACGAATTCATGTTTGCAGAAATGTAAAGTTTAATTCCACAGATTTCTAATAGATAAAAAAATATCTGGCAGAATCACTGGGCGGATCGACGGACACCTATTGAATTAAAAAGTTGAATAGTTGAAAAAAAATTTCTGATGCTGAGAGAAATGAAAAAACTCAATTATTTTTCACACTCGATCATGCTTCGACAGATTTTACATATTTGAGTAGTTCTGGTTTAAATTTTGCTGACAAAAATCAATACAATTTCATCACCTTCATGAAGGGACAACAAAATACTCATCAAATCCGGGAATATATTTGGTGTATCTGTGATGAATGATCAAGCAATATCACTACGCTGGGAAAATTTCCATTTGAAAATTACATGAGAGTGCCATTGAATTGAATTCGGGGAAAAAATGGTTATGAAATTTCAAGTGGAGTTCACGGAAATTCGTGAGCTTTCAATGGCAGTGAGATAGAAATTTCACGACTTGATTGAATTTTCCGTGCAACATGAATATCGAAAAACAAAATGACATGAATTTTTTAATTTTTCCTTCAATTCTCCTGATTTTTCTCCATTTTCACAGATTAATTGAACTAAAAAATCAAGTATTTTATTGATTTCCGAATTATTTGATCAGAAAATCAGTGGAATATTTTATTTTTCAAAAAATTTCAACAGTGTATTGCGTAATATTGTACGCCGCGTTGTGAATTTACGAATCCTTAAAATATTCAATAGAACATTGTTGACGATACATCAATACGATTTTATAACCTCCATTGAGAGACAACACAGCGCTTATTAAATCGGAAAATATATTTGATGTATCGGGGATGAATAATCAAACAGTCTCATTACGCTGGAAAAATTCATCGACTCCGTCCAATGTTTGTATAAATCAAACATTCCAATTATTTATGAAATTCATCTGTCAATGTGTATACTTAAATTACAGTAGAAAATGGATGAATGCAAATAATGCTTGTGTGGATGCTTGAAAATTCAGTTTAATTGGAAAATGAATAAATTAAGAGGGCGGAAGAGCAGTGGAGAAAAGGGAGAAAAATAACAATTCCTACAAATGCATAAGCAAACAACACTGTAACTGCAGGCATCTCATCCAGAGTGACCTGCTTCGCGGTGTATGCAGTTGATGGGAGTATGAAAATTTACACTGTGTTAATTAAAAAAATTCTGGGTTTTAACCAAAGTGCACAGGTTTTCCGCCAAAACTCAAGGTAATTAGACTCCCGTCGTAATTCGTGGCTATAGTATCTCAAAAATTAGTGTGGCCCTCAATTATGAGACTGAAAAATTCGAAAAATTAATTTATGAACTGAATTTCGATTAATGCCGATGGGTAGTGCTCAACAATATCTCTATTGGAAAATTATCAAATTTGATCGATTTATTAGTGAACAATTCGAAAAAAACATTGTCACATGCACACGCATATATTCGGACTCTTTTATATCCTAATGGGGTTCACTGTTCAAATTTTTTGGCTAAAATTTCGGCTACACTTCTGGTCAATTTTTATGGCGTTATATTTCCGCTGAAATTTCCCAAAATTTTGTGAATTTGTAAATTTTAGTTGGATTATTCCATGAAGATGAATAGATATCAGGAAAATTCCGTTCAATTTGGTACTAATTATTGAAATTTTGATTTAAAATTGCGGTAAGTTGGGAGATTCTCGTCTTCTTACTGCTCAAAAATGAGAAATTTCAATAAATTTCCGATGAAAACTGAAATTTTATTTTATTTCCCTCACCGAGTTCTTTGAAATTCCAATGAAACCCACTTGACCCAAATTTTGAAAAAGAGTTCCGTAAATTTCAATAAAAAAATTATACTTTCATCAAATAAAAATTGTTGCATCTATATACAAAAACAACTTATCTTCTTTCTAATTTTGAAGTAAACTCTCCAACCTTTTTCATACCAGCACTAACAACCTCCAATCCCGTCAAGTTTCCAAACAAGATAAATTGAGTGCTGGAGTGGCGAAACGACATAAGTCAATTCCCCACAAAGACCCTCTCGAACTCCACGAAAGATCACAATATTTTCCCCCCCTTCATTAACATTTCCACACGAAAACAATATAAATTTTTTTTTTACTGTGGGAACATAGTAATGGAGGGTCATACCCGCCAGACTCAAAAGTTACTGTTTAACATAATGAAAATTGCAAGGAGAAATTTTTTTTAGAAAAATTCTAGTGCTAGGACGGGAAAAGAGGCGCAAAGTAACGGCCAGGAAAAAATTCCAGTGCCAACACTAGAAATTTTATTGGGGAAAACGTGACTTTTTCCCCGTATTTCTGTGAAAATTTCACAGAAATCCCCAGAAATTTTATCAGAAATGACAAGAAATTTTACCTTAACAGCAATAGAATTTTTCACAGCCGGTGGATTGTAATTTTTTCCAGTACTCGTACTAGAATTTTCCTAGAAAATTTCTCTCCGTGGGCGAGTCAGGACAGTGGAAAGTGATACAATACAAATAAAATTTAATTATTATCATTATTATTATTATTAATTTTTCAAAAAAGAACAGCACAGCTGATATACCTCTCACATCAGTAACAGTAATTGTGTGTTTGGTGATAAATAATTGATTATTAATTACTAGAGGGCTGCGCCCCCTGCACGCTCCGCTTACCAACCCCCATATGGCCCCATGACCCTTATTCGGACTATTATTCATCTGAACCTTGTGATCCCTAATTTCTGACCCTTAATTTTGATTCTTAATTCCGAGTGTCAAATTCTTATCACCAGAAGTCGATTAGGATTTTTATAATATAGCGAAATGAACACATGAACAAGAATAACAATCATTTAAAAATTGTAATAAATAAAAATATTCATTTAGGTATATTCACCTCCGCCATTCGTTAATAGTTAACGAATCACGTTTGGAAATAAATGAATCAGTCTATCAGCGCACTTAGATTGCAACGCAAAGATTGGAGTGCCTTTTGCACAACTCGTCTGACTGATGCACTGTTAGTTACGCGAAATCAGGCACGAGTGAAAATTCGCTCAAGAGAAATGAAATTTTGACATTTTCCCATTATGAATTTCAATTTTATATTCTCTCCACGCACGAGTTAACTTTCCTCTCACCCACATCAACCCCAACATTTCTCACACGAGATTATTTCAATCCCCTGAAATTCTCAAAACCCCATTAAAAAATAACAATCAATGAACCTTCAATTACCGCGGTAAATGAATCCATTATCGGCAGCAATTTATTTCCCAACCAGTTCGATTAAATCAACAAAATGCAGTTGTTCCATTTCTGGGTCAAAGGCATCTCTCGATAAACTCGTCAAACTCATTGTAGAATTGTCAAATACCTCGTAGTGCCCTCCCCCCACCCCCTCCCACCCAGCTGTGCCAAGAGGTTGGGTTGGAAATCCCCTAGCGAATTGAACGAATAGATGAAATGCACTTGGGGTTGTATGGATGCAAATTATGGGTGTACACTTGGGTAGTATCGTGAATGTCCGGGTATATGTATATTTATCCATAGTGGAAATGGTGGAGGGAAATACCAGTGCAGAGTGAACTACTCCTCGGGTTACTCAAGGGCTTCTGTTGGAAGCCATCGCGTTGCATCTCAGATGCAGGTCGTCGATCAATGGGAAACTCCATCACAGGGTCAAATAACAACTGGAAAACTTTGGACCCACGTATTATCTCCACTTACATAATTACGCGAATATTTGTTTACTTTTTGTACTCTGGGCTGCTGAGAGCGTCGGAATACGAGGAAACGACGAGATAATTCGCTTGTGAGGACTGTTGGAGAGAGAGTTACCCCGAGGGTTGGTGAATTATCGCGTTAGACTGGTGTGCGCGTTAGACTCTACGTATACCTCTTGTTTTTTATCACAGTGAGTACACTGGGGGGTGGGTGATGTGCGTCGGCACCGGGGATAACATGCAGTGCCTCTTTCGCCAGCATCTGCACCTACGAATGCCCCCGGATCGTAGACCATTTGCGTCCAACGGAGTTTTACCACCCTTTTCAATTCGCCTGTCTCTTTTTACCCTCGAGTCTTATTCTCTTTTGGTACATCTCTCTATATTGTAATAATCCAAATTGACTTCTGGTGGTAAAAATTTGGTACTCGCAACAGTGATGCTGCCAGACGAGACGTGAAGATGCAGTTTAGTTTAATTGGATTATAGAGACGAGATAATGCGAGACGAGACGAGACGAGACGAAAGAATCTCTCAATTCTCGATAAGACGAAAGAAGAAAGTGCTCTCGTATTTCGATACGAGACAAGAGAATAGTTTCCTGACGATGAGACGAGACGAGACGATAAACTGCATCTTCTCGTCTCGTCTCATCGTCAGGAAACTATTCTCTTGTCTCGTATCGAAATACGAGAGCACTTTCTTCTTTCGTCTCGTCTCATCGTCAGGAAACTATTCTCTTGTCTCGTATCGAAATACGAGAGCAATTTCTTCTTTCGTCTCGTCGAGAATTGAGAGATTCTTTCGTCACGTCTCACATTATCTCGTCTCTATAATCCAATTTGCACGGAAAAAATACACATAGGGGCAGAAAGAGGGAGGCTCTCTCGACTCTCGTCTCACCTCTCGCTTCTCTCGTTCTCGACTGGCTTTTCTCGTTTCGTCTCGTTTCTATCATTGTCTCGAATGACTCGTCTCGTCTCGTCATGTCTCTCGTCTCATTTGTCTCGTCTCGTTTCTCTCGCGTCTCGCGGCATCACTAAATCGCAATTAAAAATCCACAATTAAGGGTCACAAGGGTTAAAATAAGGGTCACGAGGGTCAAAATAATGGGAATGAGGGTTATAAACGTTAGAATAAGGGTCACGAGGGTCAGAGTGAGGGTCATAAACGACAGGATAAGGGTCATGAGGGTCAGAATAATAGTCACGAGGATTAAGGGTCATGAAGGTCAGAACAAGGGCCACGAGGGTTCGAATAAGGATGACGGGGGTCGTATGTGGGTCATGTGGGGGTTGACGGGGCTAGCAGGAGGCATAGCCCTCTAGTTGGGAGAGAAAAATTGAAATTTGTGCAGCAATTATAAAATTTACAGGGTCATGAGGATCAGAATAAGGGTCACGAAGTTCAGAATCAGGAATCTTCCGTAAAAGGTACATTTTTATTGAACTACAATTTCGCTCCGCGATTACCTTTCATATAGTAAAATTTGCCACAGTTCTAGTACTTTAAGCCAACTTTTCTCTCCTAGTATGAACGTAAAGATGAAGAGAGAATGCCTCTCGTTTCCCTCTAGGTCCTGAGACGACAGTCGTAGAAGGGGAACGCAGTTTGAAGCTTAAAAAGTTCATTCCATTATCATTGACACTCTCAGTCTCCCCAAGCTGAGAAAGAGAATCTGCTGACTCTGTTCCTGAGTTACGAACATGCTTTCTAATAAATTCTTAGATTCTCCTTTATTCTGTCTGAGTTTTCACCTTCTCGGCTAGTGCACTCCGGGGATTTCGCGTTCTTTGTTGTCAGTTTGTTACGGTTTAGAGTTGTTTGCCCAAAGTCACGAGGGAATTACTGAATTTTACAGGGGATTTGTATTGATAACAACGGTACAATTTGAGATTCAGGGGTTTCGTTTGTCTGGAAGTTATGCGACGGGTGTGATTCTATTCTACTTTTGCTGATGCAATTTTAACCAGCGAGACGAATACCATTATCAGTAAATTCATTAGCTTCTCGAGAGCTGTCGGAAATCCGAAAATCAATATATTGTTCAGACGAATTATATTCGGAGGAGATTAATGGCAGCGCCAGATGCGGAAATCGTTCCTTTATTTCTTCATCACTTAAAATCCAAATTTAGGTGGAAATGCTCATAAAAGGCAGGTGAGGGTAGAATATCTAGAAGGGAATCTCATCTCATATCGATCGAAATCTGATATAAATCACGTTCATGAAAGATCACACACGCTCACAATCTCATCTATTTCTTCATTTGTGATATTAATCGATGAAGGCCAATGGTCTAGATTATTTTTGTTCATGACGATTAGTGCTACAAGCCATTGGCTTTGATGGGAGTCCGTATAATACTTTCATGTTAGTAAAAATCATATGAAAGTCGGTGAGTGATTGTAAGCAATCGCTAAATTTTGCCATTTCGTGCAGATGTACAATTTTGAATTCATTGAGTTTATCAATCTCAGCAATTATGTGCTTCCACAAGCACATGAACTCTCATATAACTTCACCATTATTGTGTTATATGCAAAGTGCCAGCAAATAAAAAATTGTAATTTCTTTGATTTCATCTTTTCATACGGTGAAATCCAAATTCAGGAATCGATGCTGCTGAAGGTCAGGTGAAAATTGAATATCTGGGAGAGAATATCGTCTCATTCATCAGCGTTGCATTCTTGCCAATTTAACGCTGTGAAAGTCAAGTCTTCAGAATTTTATATATTCTGTCATTTGTGGAATTGATCGATTAAGGCCAATAGTCTGGACGATTTTTCTGCATAAAGGTGAATACTGTAAAGGCTCTCATGGGAGTCTGTATATGTAATACTTCCATCTTCGTAAAAATGACATAAGAGTCGTCTGTGAGTGATTGTGAGCAATCGCGAGATTTCGACATTTCGCGCAGGTGTACAATATTCCATTCATTCAATTCTCTACATCCAAGCAATTATGTGCTTCCACAAACACCTGAACTCTCGTATTACTTCATCATTATGGTGTTATATACAGAGTACCAGTCAATCAAACATCGTAGTTTCTCCATTAACTACATTTCACACCTACCAAGCTGGCGTCCTTCTTGGCAACTTGGCTCATACACTTCATTATATATATACCAGCAGTCGCCCAGCGTTCTTATCCAACAGTTTCTCACCAAGTTGCCTGAAGCTTCCGATTTTCCTTGCTGACTCGTGATAAATTGAAGTTGTTACTCCAGACGATCGACAAAGATTGCAATCAATTTTTTTTCCCTCTTTTTCCCTTCGAATTTCGAGTCTTCAAGTGTTTTCGAATGATGGCGTTATTTTTGGTGACGTTGGTACGTTGAACGACGGTTTTGGGATATTGGAATAAATGTATGAAATTCAATGGCTCTAACCACAATGGGACGGGAATAAATGTCCGACGGGAGAGATTAAAGTGACGGATAATAGCGGTTTCAATTTATCCATAAATTATTTGATTCTCGCGCTTGGGACACTGCAATTATTGATGTTGCAGTGCTGTCTCATGGGGGAACTTCTAAGAATAGACTTTGTATTGCATTATTCCGTGATTTTTATAATTCAGTGATTGAAATTTCAAAACGCTGAGAGTAGACTTTTTAATTTTCAACATAAATCGCTGAAACTGAATATGGAACATTCCATCCTTTTTTTAATTTCATTTCATATTTTATAGTGTGATTGGTATACTCAGGACAATTTAGGATATAAATAGAGAATTTCATGAATTTTTAAGAATCTAGCTCGACTCGTTTGCCGAAATTCTCATTCTCATGACGAAAATTAAAAATTTTCGAAATTAATTTCCCGAATAAAGACGGAAATTTGGATAAAAAAATGTTCTTCGTTTCTTCATGTACTTCTGAGTAAAAATGTTAGTGTCGCGACAGCATTCGATAACACATTTTTTGATTTTTTTATTTTCCCTGAAAATCAGTTTTTAACCAAAGGGCTAGTCGGAAATTAACGGACTTCTTCTAAACAAGATAAGAATACATAATTTTTCTGCACAATTTTAAGATGGAAGCCATTAACGGAAATGATAGCTCAGTCGACCTGAAATATTCCATAATACGTTGGAGTTCAATGACATGTTGAATCACCTCTGACTCCCAGATCTAAGATTAACACCCACTTTAATATTTGTGAGTGCACCAGAATTTCCAATGAGATGAGAAATTTGAAGAAGGTACTGGAACTGAAGTAATGGAATGAGTATTGGAAATTTCAATTTTCTTACATTTTTCATACTAAATTATCAATGATTAAGATTGCATTTCGTGATTGGGATTGAATTTCGTTGAGTGAAAGCAACGAAGTGAAGTGAATTCAACTCAATTTTCTTGATGGAAAATTTCGGATATTTTACACGTCATGTAATATCCACTCCTTTGTCTTTGAATGAATTTTTCCCAATGAAAATGTTGCAATGAAATGGACTAAATAATTCGCTCATTCAAAACGCGTAGTCAATTAAAATCAAGGCCGTGACTATTCGCACCATTGCGTGAATCACTCCCGTACACTCCATACACTCCATGCATGCGTGAAGTTTGTGTGTTTCACGCAGCCGAATTTTCATACTGCTGTGTATTTCACGCAGTTGAAGTTTCATACTACTGTGTGTTTCACGCAGTTGAAGTTTCATACTACTGTGT